>NC_056744.1:814967829-815222829 GCF_019279795.1 Protopterus annectens
ATTTTGGCAGGTTGACTGTTTTTATGGCCAGCTTTCACTCGACAGAGCTATCCCAGGTAACCCAGGCTAGGCAACTGGACACTGGCCTGCCAGTAGCTTACTGACCCAAGGCTGCTGGGCTTTATGGCAGGCACACACTGGCCAAAAGAGGCCTCCAAGACTACCGACAATTAAGGAACATAGTCAAAAACAAAAACAAACAAAATAACCCTACTATTCGACAGCTCAACAGAAACATCAAAATAACCCCCCAAATTTTGGGCCTTTATAAATTAAATTCTCCATCCCAAGCATTCCTCAGCACCTAAACCCTCCCCCCAAACACCACCAAAAGCATAGCCATTCAATTCAACTCTCACTTTAATAATTCCATACTGTCCCTACTAAATCATGACGCAACCAATCCTGTAATTGTACCTATCACCTCTGCCATCAATCCTGCAGCATTTAACCTTAAACCAATACCTATGAACTACATTAACATGCTTCTCCATTGACTGAAACCTTCACCTCAAGCAGCCGACCTGCTTCCCAATGAATTCCTGATGCTGGCAGCTAATGCCATCACTTACCCAGTCTATTTCCAAGCAATATGTCCCCAAACTCTGGAAGATTTCTGATATCATTCCCTTATAGAATGGAAGCACTTTGAAACTACTGTCAAACTACAGACCCATCGCAATACTCCCTCCCCTTGCCAAAATCCTCAAGAACTGTAGACACACACAAATCCTTACCAATCTCCTGAACAATAACCTCCTCTCAGGCACACAAGATGACTTCAGACCGAAGTATAGCACCACACCCACCTTAATAAGCTTCACAGACATAGTCAACCAGTCAAAAAGCAATGGCTTTTATGTTTCATCACTTTTCCTAGACATGTCAAAAGTATTTGACACTCTCTCACCAAAAATTTCTGTACCAACTAGCCACCCTAAACATCTCTCATTCCACCATATCATGGTTCCACAGCTACCTGTCTGGCAGACAAAAATCTGTTAAATGGCTAGACAATATATATTTACTCTTACCATACTCAATAGACATAACCCAAGACTCCATACTTTGCCCATTTCTCTTTATAATTTTTTACAAATTATCTCAATTCAGCCACCACATCAGCTAACATTATACATTATGCAGATGATTCTACACTCATCTGCAATGCCACCTCAATCCCTGAACTATTCCTAAAAACACAAAAAGCATTTTACAGATGTTGAACACTGCCGTTCTGCCAAACAACTAATACTCAACCCCAACAAAAACAAACTTCTATTATTAACCAACAATAAAATATCTCAACCAACCACCCCAGTCGCCATCTGCTCCACTAACAATGCCAAAATAGAGCCAGTAGGCCACACCAAGCTACTGAGTGTCACCATTGGCAAATCCCTCAGTTATGACTTGCACATATCCCAAACAATCAAAAACGTCCACATAAAACTTGGGGCACTCTCTAGAGCCGAACCGTTCCTCATCCTTCTTCTTTCGGCTGCTCCCATTAGAGGTCACCACAGCAGATCAACTGTTTCCATTTCTTCCTGTCCTCTGCATCTTGCTCTGTCACACCAACCACCTGCATGTCCTCTCTCACCACATCCATAAACCTTATCTTAAGCCTTCCTCTTTTCCTGTTACCTGTCAGCTTCATCCTTAGCATTTTTTTCCCAATATACTCTGCATCCTTCCTCAGCACATGTCCAAACCAATGTAATCTTGCCTCTCTGGCTTTGTCTCCAAACCTTCCAACCTGGGCTGACCCTCTAATATACTTATTCCAAATCCTGTCCATCCTCGTCACATCCAGTGCAAATCTTAGCATCTTCATCTCTGCCACGTCAAGTTCTGACTCCTGCCTTTTTGTCAGTGCCACTGTCTCCAACCCATATAACATAGCTGGTCTCACTACCCTCTTGTAGACCTTCCCTTCCTCATCCAAACCACTAAAATAGCCACTTCCTAAAGCCATCTACTATCCACTCTGTTATATGACTCTCCAATTTTCACTAATTTAAAAAAACAAATCGAAATAAACTGGATGCCTGCCACAACAAAATAGCCAGGTTTGCCACCAGCCTCCCATACAGAGCACATCATTGCTCTGCTCTTCACAATCTAGACTGGCTGGAACTCCCAGACCATTTATGCCTCAAACAACTCACAGTTTGCCACTCCATCATCTACTTACCAGATAAATGTCCAGCCCTAAAAAAACTACTAAAACTCTACACCAGCAATATAACCCTCTGCTCATCCAGCAAACTTCAAGAAATCTCTAAAGCCAGTAATAGCTACGAGGATGCCTTATACTCAAAGCAAATCTCCAAAATTTGGAACTCAATACCCCAACCCATTCTTGGCACAGCAAACCCCTCCAAAGTTAAATTCTTCCCAAGGCCCACTTGACTAATAACTGGTTATGCTCCTGCTCATCACCAGGGTGACCACTCAGTAAATTCTTAGCACTGTTCAGCCCATATTTTATACTCCCTGACACTTTCATTTGGAACCTACCTCCAGCTTATTACTGTATATTTTTATTCTAACTGCTTAATGTGGTGAGACTGCCACCCCACTCCCTAAATAGAAATATGTTACCATTTTTGTTTCTGTTGTGTTCACTCAAGGACTAACAATTATAATGTGTAATATAACGCTTACTGCATTATTTGAATTACTGTTGTTTTGGGGGTTTTTTTTCATTTGTTTTCAACCTAATTGTATCACTGTTTATAACCTGCTATTCTTTTTAAACTCAATGTAACATTTTTTACTGTGTAACTTGGAGCTTGTCTCCTTGGCCCGCTGCTGAAAATGGGCCCTTTTGGGCTCAATTGGACACTCCCGGTAAACAAATGTAAAATAAATAAATAAATTAATTATATGCACCCCTCCCACTGTTAGCACTGATCCGAGGTGTAGCTTGAAATAGGCCGAGTCCTCAACCCACTCATCACCAGTAACTACCCATGCCCATTTTGGAGAAATTAGTCAACATAACCGAATCACTTACAGTCATATTTTTACACCATCAAGTGGCTATTCCTGCCACAGTGCACAGTCTATGATACATGTTCTCCTGTTTTGGGGATACTGCACACTACAGTAGATGCCCAAAGCAGTTGGTATATACAACTCTTCCCCCTATAGGGCACGATGTAGAGTCTGTGCTGCTGCCCACAGCTCCATTAATTGTTCAGTTTGAGATGGAAACACGCAGCATGTTTTTTGGAGGTGGGAGGAACCAACAGAGACACAGGGAGAACATCCAGACTCCAATCAGGCATTGGCTGGAGGTCAGGATTGAACTTTGTACCTTGTGCATAGGAGGTAAAGACCTTAACCATTATGCCAACTGGTCTATGTCCCAAGAAAGGTGATTTAGGCAGTACTGTGGTGGTTCAAAGTCCCAGAAACATGTGCAAGGACACAATGACTCAAGTATGAACAGTGCTCGTTCTCACAGAAGGAGAAGCTGTACATCATGGCTCAGCTCTGAGCCCACTGCTGTTCACACTGGTGATGGACTACATTAGCAAACAGGTCTAAGGGGTGAGATCAATAAAGTTGCTGTATGCAGATGATGTGGCATTACAGGCAGACTCTGAGGAAGAACTTCAGCAAAGCATTGGGGAATGAAATGCAAAACTATAGGCACATAGGCTGAAACTAAGTACAGATAAGACGGTGGTAATGGCAGCAAACTGGGAAAATCAGAAGAAGCTGAGAATTGAGATAGAAGGGAAGACAGTGGAACAGGTTAACAAGTTCAAGTATCTGGGAGGAAGGGGTGGTTGAGGAGAAGGGAAGTCTGAATGAAGAGATTAAATCTAGAATCAGAGGGGCTGTAGCCAACTGGCATGGAGTGTCTGGTGTAGTGTGACAGAAGAATGCCAAAGAAACTGAAAAGTAGGGTGTACAAAATAGTGGTCCAACCGGTATTACTGTATGGTACAGAAACCTGGGCAGTAAGGCACAGCAGATGAGGAAGGTAGAGGTGATGGAAATGAAGTGCCTGAGATGGGTGGTAGGATGCACACTGTGGGACAGATGAAGAAATTAGGACATAGCAGAAAACAAAGTAGCTCCAATTGCAGAAAAGATCAAAGAGAACAGATTATGATGATTCGGGCACATGTGCAGAAAAGCAGATGACAATCTAGTGAAGGTGATTTGGGACTGACAGGAAGAAGGTAAGAAGAAGTGAGGGCAACCAACACAGAGGTGGATGGATTGCATGACAGAAGATCTGAGACAGTCAGGCATGAGTGTCGAGGAAGGCAGAAGAGTAGCATTGAATCGAGAGAGAGATGGTGACAGTTAACACAAACACCCCCACCCCATGTAAAAAAATGGAAAAAAGGGGGTTGATGATGTTTATATATATATATATATATATATATATATATATATATATATATATATATATATATATATATATATATACACACATACATATACATACATGTATATACACATATACACGTGCATATATATATGGTTTCACTTCATATACTGGAAATGCTGAAATCTCGAAAACTTCAGGATAGCGAAAGTGCATATGTGTGAATACAAATATGTTGAATCCGCGCTTATGCAGTGACACTACACTATGGGCATTGTTTGTTTTAGATGTTTGTGTTCAGATTATCAGGTGAGTGAGTGTATGTGAGCGTTTTTGTAACTGATGTGTATGTGTGATGTATGTGTGTGCTCGCGAGGGACTGTAGAATGTGTGTCTGAGTTTTTTTTTTCTCTGTTTGTGCGATCTGAAAGTTAGTATATATAAGTAAGGGGGGTGTGGGGGGCACAGCCCCCCACGTTGGGGGTGCATGGTGGCTTGCCCCCCTGCTTATGTTTAGTGTAGGTATGTGTATGTGTGGTGTTTTGTTGAGTTTATGTTTTCTGTAGTGTAGGTGTTGTAGTTTGTGTGTTGTGTAATGTATGTATGTTTGGGTTTGTGATTTCGGCTTTGTGGGGTTTCGGTGTCGTGATGGTTTAGGATTCATGCACTCAAAATTTCCTAAATTCGAGATTTCAGCATTTCAAATATATGAAGTGAAACTATATATATATATATATATATATATATATATATCATACAAGGCTTTAAGTCTGGTTTAACGTTAATGTGATTATTCTGAATAGGGTCTAGCCTAGTCTTCTTGATGATAAAATGCAGATACTTCTGAGCAGTCTTTCTCTCTAACATAAATGGATTTACCCACATTTCTCCACAGCATTAAAACCTCTACAAAATTGGCCAAAATCTCTTCAGTGTAGCAAACGGTGCTTTGGTTCCTTATCCATAAGTGCACAACCTTTTCATAAAAATGCACATGGGAAAGAGAAAGGTTTAAAACTACCTTCCAAATCTTTAGCACCTCTTATAACAGCCAAACAAGCTAAACTGCCATTAGAAATGGGAAAGTTAAGATAATTGTTTATGAAGAACCAAACCATAGGGGTACTATACAAAGTTTTAACCTATTTATGCACAAAAACCAATAATTTTAATGTTTTATGCAGTGTAGTACTTAGCATTTTAGTACTAAAGAAAATATTTCTGAATTACTACAGGGCTGTTTGAATTTTTCTGTGTGGATTTTATGCTGCTGGTATGTCTTTAAAAAACTAATGCATACAGAACTGCAGTAAATAAAAAAAATAATACTTTGAAGCTTCCACTTTATCTTAAGTATTACTAATATGTTTTAAGGTAGTAGCAATATACTGCAGTAATCTTTAAATAGTTTGCTGACTACAAGACATTAGAAACAACATCTTAATTTTCAAGTAACTGATTACAGAAAGTTTTAAAATATTGACAAACAAAAGAGAAAAATCTGTCATAAAAGTAAACACTGAAAAACAAATGAGGAAATTTGAGGTTGAAGTGAAATATGATAAGCTTTATTGATGAGAAATAACTACATCATTAACAGTGTATGGAAACAGAGGTTACACTTAGTTAAACCTATCAGTTTATTTCTGCACCTTTCAGAAAAAAAAAAAACAAATAAAAATCTGTCAAGGTACTGAGCAGATTCAAGCCACTGTATCTACAAATGATATACACTAAACGTTCTGATATATGCTTCTATGAAGGCGAAAACTATGTGCTGACTTTCTCCAAAATGGCATTTATTTGAGAAAGGTGAAGCCATCAATGCCCATTAATCATTTTGGCAAAAATTCAAATTTTTTTAAGGCATGACTAAAGGAGCTGTTCTTTTTTACTGAATTAGTGAGATAAAACAAAATCCCTCTGTTACAGAAAATAATGCATGCAATTAACCTTAAGTTGCATAGCTGTTAGCTTGAATAACTGACTCAGAATAAGAGTAAATACAAGATATAACATTTACTTGTTATGGAAAATGATAACTCAAGAAATAAATTAATACTTCCTTGTAAGAGAAGCAATATTTCTGCTGCATTTATTACTTACAAAGAAAGTTAATACTGGCATCAGTTAAAGCACAGCTGAAATTTAGAAATTATATTTAAATTAACTTTTAAAGACTGTGTATACATTTACAGAAGTAAATCCATACAGCTAGAAAGAGAATTCTAATTATATTATGAGAAATATCTTTGTTAACCCATGGGGCAACTGATTTATAATCAAATGCAAGAGCTAAAAGTACCCTGGGAGTGTAAGGCTAGGCATAGGCCTAATAAGTACCTATGAACTTATAAAAGATAAAATTTATATAGAGCAGTAATGGTTTGCAGTTATTTGATGGAATGGTCTGTGATTAATATCCATTCATTGTACGGCAAATCTATGAAAACAGGTATTTTCTGTTGGTTGCTGTAACAATGGGCATCCTTTGTCTGTTGTCCAAAGTATCATCAAAATGAGAATATTCAAGTTTATTTTCTGTACTGAATATTCCCTTTTCCACAGAGACTGGGCATACTTGGAGTTAATACAATTAAGTGTGGGCTCTGGGGCTAACGCCAACTACAATGTTCAGGACCAATGTCCATTCATCATTTTGGCAAAAATTCAAATTTTTTTAAGGCATGACTAAAGGAGCTGTTCTTGGTACTGAATTAGTGAGATAAAACGAAATCCTTCTGTTACAGAAAAGAATGCATGTAATTAACTTTAAGTTGCATAGCTGTTAGCTTGAAGGATTGACTCAGAATAAGAGTAAATACAAGATATAACATTAACATGTTATGGAAAATGACAACTCAAGAAATAAATAAATACTTCCTAGTAAGAGATGCAATATCTCTGCTGCATCTATAACTTATAAAGAAAGTTAATAGTGGCATCAGTTAAAGCATGGCTGACATTTATAAATTATATTTTAAATTAACTTCTGAAGACCGTGTATACATTTACAGAAGTGAATCCATACAGCTAGAAAGAGAGAATTCTGATTATATTATGAGAGATATCTTTGTTAATCCATGGGGCAACTGTTTTATAATCAAATGTAAGGGCTAAAACTACCTTGGGAGTGTAAGGCTAGGCATAGGCCTAATAAGTACCTATGAACGTATAAAAGATAAAAATTTATAGAGATCCTTAACAGTTTGCAGTTATTTGATGGAATGGTCTGTGATTAATGTCCATTCATTGTGCTGCAAATCTATGAAAACAGATATTTTCTGTTGGCTGCTGTATCAATGGGCATCCTTTGTCTGCTGTCCAAAGTATCATCAAAATGAGAATATTCAAGTTTATTTGCTGCACTGAGTATTCCCTTTTCCTCAAAGAGAGGGCAAACTTGGTTAATACAATTAAGTGTGGGCTCTGGGGTTAAAGCCACCTACAATGTTCAGGACCATCTTTTAACCAGATATTACCTGAATTTAACTTCTTTGAACTAATGCTGACAGATGTATGTTAATTCTGATCCTGCTCTTAAAACAGATGACAATCTGAGGTAATATCAACTAAAGTGGCATCTAAAATATTTTTACAGAATTTCAAAAAAATAGTAATTCTAGCCAGGATTATCGAGGTGACAAGCAACCAACTAGGACACGTATGATAAAGACGATCAATGAGAGATTCTAAAACTGGTGCTATAATATCAGCACAAATTTTAGAGAACTTTATAAGAAGTTTATTAGATGATATATTTTACTTAATTTACATGTGAAACACCAGGGTAAGTATAGTTAATGGTGAACATATTTATGACATTTAATGTCTACTCTATCTGCTTTTATCCTCAGAAGAATTTTATTTAAACTTGTTTTGTAATAATAAAATGCTTCAAGAATTTTAAATGAAGAATTATTTATAAATGTCTACCCTGAAGCTCTACTTCAAGAAATCTGATCAGAATGCCAGAACTTGTACTACTGAAGCAAAAGCCTACCCAAAGCATTTGCATTAAAGTAAGGTTTCTCCTTCATACATGGTCATATTAAACAATTACATAGCGCATAACTCAATCACTTCTTTTCTGGTCTTATACTCATGAAATGAATATATTATTTATATTGTGATATGATAATACAGTATCATTACTTATTTTAAAGATTTTGCTTTGATTTATTTATGTAGCCTGAATAGCTGATGTATATGGCCTACCACAATTAACTTAAATGTTTTCTAAAAAAAAAATTAACAAATCTAAAAAATACCTAGTATTTATACCACAGACCTAGTCTAAACTATGCAAGATAGTTCAATTAAAAACAAGAAGCTAGTATTGCATATAATAATTCCTGAGAGAAGAATATGAAACAAACTTTGAAAAAGCAGACATCATATAATTTGAAATAAAGCTAAAATAATTTCTATACTTCTGTAATTTAAATGAGAATTAACATAAAAAGGTATAGGTGTTTGGGTTTTGCTTGAAACTGAAGATGCCAAAAACACATTTTGAGTTGTGCACATTATTTCATTTTATTTTTTAAATAACTGCCATGTAATAAGCAACAGCAATGTCTGGTTAACCACTTAGCTTGAAAATATTGAATTCATTAGACAGAATTAACTAACAGACATATGGCCCAAGTAATACCAGCTATGAATTCCTGGTAATCTTTATCTGGAGAGCAAATAAAGAAGACTATTACATTGATAAGCCCAGATTATTTTTTCATTAGGATAATCCATTGTGATAGTTCACAGAAGAATAAAAGGTTTTAATATTTAAAAGCAAAAATAACTCATCAGCATGCATTACCACTTTAGACTCATAACATAAATAGGCACTATATCTTTAGTAAAATGCATTCTGTCCCATAAAACTGGCAGAACTAATGCATAAATTGACTGGAACATGGAAGAATCCTAAAAAATCTCATTCAATTGTTTGAAATATTGCACTTGAATGTTTTTATCTTAAACAGGTGTCTTAGAATAAAAATAGACACTGGATATAATCTTAAAAGATTAAGAATATATATCATCAACTCAGGGCTAATATACAAAATATGAGTCACTTCTGTAGCATCTACCATATAGAAAAAGCTTGCTTTGATAGCAATTCATTGGCTGGAATTTCCAAATGATTATTTAAATTAGCTTTCTTAGAACATGCATGTATATTGCAGGTCTGAAGCCATACTGCCAGAGAAAGAGAGACAGAGAGAGAAAAATCCACTGTTGTATTATTAGAAATACATTTATCAACTGCAATGGCAATCATTTTACAACTGACATTCAAAATAAGTACAGTACAAAAGTAGCCTGGAATTAGTAGATGGAATGGCTTGTGAAAACTGCTCATTCAAGACTCAAGTTTATTTCCCAAGATAAGTACTCTTTCCTAAAGGCTCTGCAACTTTGGAGTTAGTATATTTTAGGTCGGGTTGTGATGCTTAAGCCACTGACAATACCAAGGAACACTTACTAAACATTAGATACTAGCTAAAGTTAGTCATGGAACTAATGTTGACAAATTAACTTTCCTTTTTCTTTGTCTCTCTTCATAAAAATTAATTCTACAGTGACACTAATATGCATTATCTAAACTATAAGACAAAAAAAAAGGTCAAACTACGGACATTATCACACTTAAAACTTTAATTCTTTTACACAATTAAAAAATTTAAAAACTACATGGCAAGTGCTTTCATTCTGTGCATAAAATTCATCAGACCTAATTACTTGCCATTATTAACACATTTAAATATAGTATACAAAAATCACATGACCACTAATGAGTTTACCCTTTCCTTCTCAGCACAGCTTTGTAATTCTCCCTATCATACATCCCTGGAGAATTACATGCATTTAATCTAATCTGCCTACAATATTCCTTTCCATTCCAGCTCATTTTCTGCATCCAATCTCATACTGTAATTACAAACTTTATCTATAACAAAAAATTGAAATTGAAATTCTTAACATTCTCTAAATGATTATGACTACCATGTTTTGCTAAAACATTACTTAAATCCATTTTCTCAACTGCTTTAAGATGCTCATAATATTCTCATACTAAATTTTCTAACAGTTCTACCTATATAAAAATTGGGGCAAAATCTATACAAGAATATAAACACTACATACTTTGATTTACATTTATAATAATTTATCCATAATTTAATTTCATAATTTCTTCCGGTCAACCAAATTCTGTCACCAACTAGAATATATTTACAAAAATTACAATTCTTATATTTGTACATCTCCTTCATACTTTCTAAACTTTCTTTAGCCTTATTTTTATATATGTGATCTTTCAGATTTCTGCCCCATTTCGTTATAAAAGTTGAATTTTCTCCAATAATATTTTTCACATCTTGGAAATTCATAAGACACTTCTAATTATTATTCATGATAGCCTTAATCCCCTTCTCAACTACTGAATTTTCCAGTAGACAAGTTAATGAAAAATGTAAGTATACAGTGTGTATAGTCTTATGTGGACTCTTCCCCACTTTTTATATAGGTAGAACTGTTAGAGAATTTAGTATGAAAATTTATGAGCATCTGAAAGAAGTTGAGAAAATGGATTTAATTAATGCTTTAGCGAAACGTGATAGTCATAATCATTTAGATAATATTAAGAATGCCAATTTCAAATTTTCTGTTATAGATCAAGTTTGTAATTATAATATGAGATTTGATGCTTAAAATGAGCTACACTGGAAAGAATATTGTTGGCAGATTAGATTAAATGCATGTAACTCAACAGGGATGAATGATAGGGAGAATTACAAAGTTGTGCTGAGAAGGAAAGTGTTAACAAACTAGTTATTTATTTTATTTACTAATTTATTGCATTTGTTTACCGGGAAGGTCCACTGGGCCTAGATGAGCCATTTTCAGTGGAGGCCCAGGGAGAAAAGCTTCACATATAATTAACAAGTTGATACAGACACAATTACATACAGAGCTAACAGGTAATACAGTTGATGGCCGTGTGATTTTTGTACATTATATTTAAATGCGTTAATAATGGCAAGTAATTAGGTCTGATGAAGTTCTATGCACAGAATGAAAGCACTTACCATGTAGTTGTTAATGTTTTTAACCATGTAAAAGGATTACAGTTTTAAGTGTGGTAATATGCGTTGACTGTTTCTTTTTTTGTCTTATACGTTTGGATTAATAGTTCAGTACAGAGTCTGCTGACAGTCTTCACTGTTTTTTATTATTTGTTTTTTATTATCTAAAATATATTTGCCTAATTAAAAATATATAATCCTCAGATGAAATATTCTTTTGAAAAGAACAAGTGCCAGTAAGATAATCAGTGGCAGACTGAAACACTTGCGCCAATATAAAAATACCTTTAGGCAACCCAGTAGGAAGTATAGCAAACAATAATGTTTTATTAGATGGAAGTATTTTATTTCAATTGCTTAAAAACTGTAGGAAAACTGCAATTAATAGGGTGAGATTTGTGTTTTTATTTTAAATAACAAATCACAAGTCTGTTATTTATCTTGATAGGCTGCTTAGATATAGCTGCATAATAATCTGAAAATATTTCAATAGTTTCAAGTGAATTACTCATAAATGTCATTTCTAAATCTCTCACTAAAATGTTAATTGAATAACTGAAGTGATTTTACCAGTAAACCAAAAACTGCTGAAAGCATTTGCATTAAAGTAAGGTTTTCCTTTTATTCATAGACAAGCACATCGGTTGCATAACTAATAAATAATTCGATTGTATTTCTGGTTTTATATCCCAGATTCACTGTGTTGTGAGCAAGAAACGATATTTATTTGATCATAATGACTTTTCTCTTTGTTCTAGTTACTTAGCTGGCCAGAACAATTCCAGTACATGGCCTACAAGAACAGATATATATGCTTCCCAAAACTAAGAGGTAACTGAAAAATCTAGTCAGGATTCATAAAGTAGTTGCATGTATAAAGTATGCAGCCAAAAAGAAACATATGATATAAGAAATAATAAAGGCTGAGTGAAAATATAAATTTTAAACATATAAAATCAACAAAAATCACTTTTGGAAAATAAGTGAAAATTTGTATCATAAGGTATGATTTTTTGGACTTTATATGAAACAGATTACTTCAAAGACATCTTTTATATTATGGAAGATTTTTTTTTCATTCTTGTTTTCCGAGTGATAAAAATTAATAAGCTATAATAAAGATTAAATAATCATTTTAAATCTTGAGTCAAAATTCAGAAATATTTACCTAACAGATACATGCCTTGAGTATCAATTATCAAAATTTTATTCCCAGAAATTCACTAAAGTGCCTAGAGTAAGCCATATGGATAATGCTAAAAAGACCCACTCTCATGAGGAGGTCATTTAAAAGTCAGAAACATGTTAGCCGTAATGAAGTAAAACTTCATTATCAACTAATTTGTGTGCCTCTGAATTACAGTTACTACCAAGATGTACGTATCACTGCTAGCCTGCATGTTATGGTAGTAAAATATTGCTCATGTAGGCAGTGGCATCTTCAAAATAATCACTTTCCCACACACACAAGTACACATTCAAACCAACCCACAGTTTACTTACCTGTCCCCCTGACTTACTTTCCCTCTTTCTGGTTCTTCCCACCTCTGATCAACATAACAGTAAAAGTGCCATTATGGCACACCTGTAGTTGACTTGATGGCCAGTGTGTCATCCTACCCCCCCCAACCTCTGTAATAGCTTAAGTATCACGATGGCTCAAGAGTTCTCCGTGGTGTCTAGTGTTTCTTCCTCACTCCCAGTCACTACTCCTAAATATTTGCCATAATAGCACTTAAAGTTAGAGTTGTCTCTGGTAAATAGTTTTTTCCCTGACTGCCAAATCCATGTACTGATGCCGGTGCTGTTACGGAATTTACATTAAATGTATCCTTGGTAACTAGTGTTCCCCCAACCCCTGATCCCTGTACTGATGGCAGTGCCATTATGGTATTTCAGCAATGAGTTTTTTCCTGGTGTCTAGTGGTGTCTCTCCCCCTCCTCCACCCATATCTGTAGTGATGTCTGTGGCATTAAGAAACTTGAGGTATAATATATCCCTTGTATAGTGGCTCCCTCCACCCCCACCCCCCAATTCCTCTACCACAGTAATGGTAGGTATTTGGACACAGCCTTTTGGGCATGTTCAATACTACAATGTGGTGGGGACAACCATGCTAATGCACACGGCTGAGTGATTTCTTGAATCACTTGGAGTGTTGATGCCTTCCTGGAAAAAGTTACAGGGGAGAAAGCACATGGACAAGTCACGCACGCCTTTCCCCTTGACTGCCACTGCATGGCCAGCCCTATGAGGTGCTGCACAGCTTCATGCTAGTGCAGTGTACAGTACCATGTTTTGGCTGTTGCTGAACAGAGTGTACTGAGGCATACAGATGGAGGTGTACATGTCACAGTATCTTTCTAAATCCACACCATTATTTACAGACATACTAAATGTAAACTACATTTCTAGAAATAATTTAGTACATGTCTTATTTTGGTGGAGTTGAATATGCACTATTTTAAAAAGAAAAATATATCAAATGAGAGCAAGTGGAAATGGGAAGAAGAAGTACAGTCATCTTAATAAGTGTTACCTGGATTAATGGAAGGCAATCATTAAAACAGGTAGCAATGGAACAGATCTAAATTAAACAGGAATTATACACTATTAAATCAAAACTGCATGTTATCATTTGGGATTTCTGTGTCGGAGTCTTTGTCTGGTGTGAGTAAAGCACTGATGTGTCCTATGACTCTTATGCCTTTGTTTACTAGTAGAGCCATAGATTGTGAGTACATAATTCTTCCGAATATAAAGTTGCCAGAAAATAACACATACACATGAAAAACTCATTTATAAATAAATAGATAAAATCATTCTAGGCAATTATGCTTCTTCACTGTCTAATATGCACATGTTTGTATATGCATACATACTGGAGCTTTTCTCCTTGGGTCTCCACTGAAAAAGAGCTCTCTGGGCTCAGTCGGACTAACCCGGTTAACAAATGTAAAAATAAATAAAAGTCATAAAAACATGGAATGCTTTAACTAGCTTATGAAATTAATAAAGACGGTCAGTCTGAAGTGAAAGTGCATTATCACCCTTTAACATACGTATAGTTTTTTATGTGTTTCCTGAAAATCAAGACCAATCACATTCCTTCATGATTACACCAAACCTTCATCAACCCAAATGACACCGTGTGTATTTTTTACATGGTATTATAAAAACATGATAAACAGAAATGGCCCCAATGATGGCTGAACACAGCACCTGAATTTCTGAAATTTTTAAAACCAGCCCAGTGAGAAACATAAAACAGGGACTTTAAACTCTTCATTTGTAATACCTTTTCAGGTTAGCATTTCATTTCTAATAGTTATTGATGTAAAGCCAGTGATGAAGGCAGTTCAGATAAACCTCATCCTGCATTATCAATGCCAAGAATAATGCTATGAAACCCAGGACTTTTAGAAAAAGGAAATGTATATTTTCTCTGGTCTATATTAGATCTGTGAAAACCCTTTTCAGTGAACAGCTTTTGGCCAAACACTAACTGTCAAAATCTGACTCCATTAAATGGCCATTTCAGTGAATTTTTTCCTAGGGGAAAAAACATTTGACCAGTGTAAACCTTCACAAAATTTAAAATCCTCCAAAGTGGAGGCTTCTCCCCCCATCCCCCTAAATAAATATACCAACTCCGAGATTGCACTACAGTGGGGAAAATGGCAAATTCCTGATGATGGCCAAAAGTTTTTTCCCTAGGAATAAATTCACTGAAAGGGCCATTCGACAGAGTCAGATTTCGACAGTTAGTGTTTGGCAAAGAGCCGTTCTCTGAAAAGGATTTTTGCGGATCTAATATAGACCTTCATTTCTCTTATGGGTGTTTCTCTATTATTTCCCATGTGAATGGAAACATTGAAGCATTTTATTTTAAAATGCATTTCACTAACATTTATTACAACTCAATGCTAAGTAACCACTAAAAATTAATTCTTCTGTTATTATTAAACACATGAAACCAAACAATTGTTAGGTATCAACATAACGTTACTACTTCATTTTCACAGTTATTTGACTTTATGTTTTTTTGTTTATGCTTTTTTAGCATATCATCATCAAATTATTACCAGGTACAGCATTGTATGCAACTTCTCTTACATGACCTAACATTTATGTGTTAACCTCATAAAACAGCCAGAAAACAACAACTTGTATCAGATCAAAACACTCATTTCACATTTGTCGTAGCACTCTCCTATTCTGGCATTAGAAATGAATTTACAATAATAGCAGCAACAAACGAAATAAATAATAATAATAATAACAACAATAATGGTAAAGCTATTGAAATACATAAAGAAATCCAGACAATCTGATGAATTTCTTTAATTTCTATATTTAAATGTCATGTTTCAAACACTAATTGGTTGCAGGCTTAGCTAAATGAACCACTGCACTCTCGTCCCACTGTAGGAGAAATGAATGGCCAGTTGGCTAAGGACGGCTATGATTGTCAGCTGAAAGTAAGGATAGATAAAGGGAATTCAAAAAGAAAAAAAATGCTTTTAGCAAAATATTGTTTAGCCCAGCAGAATATCATTTTTACATATGAACTGTTGAATTATATTGTATAAAAACTTACGAAAAAATATACAATGACAAAGTAAAACCTCCCATCAAAATCTATTGTGTACCAACTAGGAGTGCAAAAGCAGTATTACACACTAACAAGACTGACAACAGGACAGGAACTGAAATCATTAAAAGTCTGGAACAAATTAATTACCACCTTGTCAAATCACTGCTAAGCATAAAAATGAACATAAAATGGGCCTTTAATGTGAAAGAACTACCTCCATAAATAAAAAAAATATATTAAGAACAAAGGCAGATTATCCATTAGTTAAATTCAGTAACTGAATTTCCAACTGACTGGAAAGAAATCAAGTCACTCATCAAACTCATTATGATCTCCTTTAACAATTTCTGTAGGGAGGGCTTCACAACCATTTACTTTCTGATGTGTGAGCCTGTGACCCCCACACCCCTGCTGCTTATACAGAACTCCTTAGTCACTGCACCTCATAGTAAATGGGATAATCAAAGGTAATGCACGCTGAAACTTAATATTTAATCCCCTTTTTTGTACTTTCAGTCTCGTTGTTCTAAGAATCACAATTCAGTCCTCACAATTTCTTTTTCGAAACACCTTTACAGGATCAACCCATTTATTTATCATTTTCCTTGAAATGTCTCTCTGAAACTTATGAATGCTGCTCTATACTACTGTGAAATTAGGTTGTAACTGTTTTAACATTCTGAGTGATATGGTTTCCGTAGCTTCATGTAGAGATTTACTTCCTGGCTCTAAAATAAACAAGGATAATGTTCAGTCTGAATTTGCCAGTCAACAAATAATAATAAAAAATTGTAGGTCCAACAATCACATAGTCTCATTACATAAGACTGCTGTCCATTATGGACATCCACACTTATGTAGGATGTCTAAACAGCCTTGTTCATACCAACACCTCACAGAAGAACAGACTGATGAGGTGAGTATAAGGAAGGTAGTCCTACAAGCAGAACTGAGGGGATGGATGTTCTGCCCATTTTTGTGGATACTAACCTATATGTAGTCTGAACTATCTTAGATGGAGTGACCTTTCAGGAACTTATGGGAGACTCATGATGGATATTGCAGGCATCAGACTCACTAGTCTTAAACCTGATCCTCAACTAATTATTACACAATGGTATTTGTAATAACATATCTAAATCTTCATGGCTGCAAAAGAAAGTTTCAGCTCCATGTGGCATTTTACACCAAAGACATTTCCCTGAGGTCTCAGGAGATAAAAATTGCACACATATTAACATCAAGCCCTATCTAGCCCTATGGACCTATAATGTATCAACAGGAAGGGTTTCTGTGCCCAGACTGACAAGAGTTCTGGAATGCCCAGATGAATATTTATAATGGGATCATTTGCCATCCTTGTAGTTCACATGAATCGCAGATTTGGTACACAAACATCTTCTATCAAAGTTTCCTACAAGGGAATGTCCCAAAGGGTCACCTTACTGGTAGGTGCACATATACAGAGCAATACACACAAGCATCATGCTAGCAGGGAACAAGCTACATATAATATGTTGTCTGCTGTGTGTTTCGGTTGATGTCAGGTATGCCTTACGGTTATAGCTGATGACCCTCACAAGCAACTTCCAAACAATGTGGGAAATGGATTATAGCATACCAGTATAGAGATGTGTACTATAGTGGTGCATTTGCTCAGATAATTAATGGGATGCTTGCAATGTATAGATACTATAATACAGTCCAAGGATTGACATCAGGATTTTTGCTGTGTGTGCTTTACTGCACAACATGGCGCTGCACAACCAGATGGAGCAACAAGTCAACATCCTGCAAGGGTCTACACTACCAGGCATGGCAGCATCAGAAGGGCAAAATACAGATTATGGGGAGGAGGCTGCAGGAGCTGTAACACAGCTGAGGCAAAGGTGGGCAGGGTACACTGTAGTACTGGCAAAGAGATGTCTGTTCCACAAAAAATACAGAATAAAATGATATATGCTGATGCAAATATATTGCATTACATTGCACATGTGAATATGCCTTATTTAAGTATCACTAACCTGCCTTAGTTGTGAAGTCCATCATGTTGGTCTCACACCCTACTGTAGCTGTGCTGCATCTGTAGAGTTTATTATGTTATCCCCGTGCCTCTCTTTAATTATAACGGTACTTTGTTTGGGTTGTCAGTGCTGTTTTACACTTAAGATGTCAGCTTAACTCTGTGCAGCAATCTCCTATTGCTTGTCACTGAATCCTGGGCCATGTGTGCTACTTTTATAAATTAGAAATCAGTACCAAATAATTTTGTGTTTTACACTTACAGGCCAATTTCATAACCTGACAGAGAGTTTGTCTACAAACAATGAAAAAAGCGTTGCTGAGCCCAACAGGCTTCCAGTTAGATTTAGAGACTTTTATTTAGAATATGTGTTACAGATTAAGAATGAGTGAGCAGACAGAATTGTGTGCAATGAATAAAGATAGAATTAAGAGATTTGTGCAGTTTCCCAGTTTTAGCATTTCTGATTAAATTAATCAGAATCCCTTAGAGCTACACGCTCCAGGGACTTGAACCTCAGCACAGACATAAATAGGACATGCTGGAGGGACAGATTCATATCCCAGAGGCTCCCCTCACTCTGGAACAAAATCCCAATCCATGTTAGGCAGAGCCCCTCACTGACTCTCTTCAAGAGAAATCTTGACGAGTGGATGGGAGATCGTAAGTTTACCCCTGGGATCTCTTCTGTGTCCCTGCTTGACAGAGGCACAGTCAACTAATCTAAAAGGGTGGCGAAAGCCAAACACACTCTGGCTAGGCTTATAAATGCCCTAGGGCAGATAGCCTAGTATCAACGTATGAACCTATGAACCTTGGCAAAGGATAGAATCAGGCATTCGGGCATTCAGACTGTCAGTTCTAAAAAAAAATACAGTGTAAGAGATACACTTTGACCAAAAGAGTTCTAGAATTTTGAACCCTGTTTTTATATCTGTATTTTGAAGCCAATCTTCAGATCTAAAAGTCAGCTTTCAGTTTACTAATGAATAATAATAGATTACATACTTTACAACTTTCCAAACAGGCAAATCTTTGATGCAGGGCCATAATTCTGTTGCACTGACCACAGTTCCATATTTAAACAATTAATGTTACAAAATTCTAGCTTTCCCAAGTTCACTTTTAGTTTTATTCACTATAATTACAATAATAGTTGCAGATGTGTATTATTTTTGAACCCATACAAAATGTAAAATTAATATGCTGAAATGCAAACTTCCGGTTTTAGTCTTCACCAAAATACCTTGTCCAAAGTACAAACTTTCCATGACTACAGTAAAATATACCTTTAAAGAAAAAGATGTGCATAAACATTAGAAACCAGTAACAGAATGTTTTTTTATTTTATTTTGTGGATAGAGAAGTTTCTTAGTCAAAATACATTACTGGAATAAACAAGCAGGGCAACGTTAAAAAAGCATTCAAAATAAAGGAAAAGTAGGGGAAAAAAGGAAACTATAGCAAAATGTGCTTTGTTACTAAAAATCTGTATGAGCTACTGATATTGTATAGCTTTGTTTTAGTGCAATATAATAGCAAAAGCAAACAACGTTAATGCCGTATTTACAACATGAGAGCAATATTGAAATCCATCAGTGAAAAGACACACACACAGAAAAACAAATGATCCCCACTTTCATACTTAATGATTACCTCTGCATGTTTTCCTCTATTTGTTGTTCTCCCCCTTTCCTACTTTCATATCTACCCCCATTTGTTCAGTCTGCAGAAAAGATGTGTGACTGTGAACATGCCAATAGGGTGCATACACTGGATCTTACCTTTAACATGAGCCCGCCCATCTTCAATTAACGGTACAACTATTGTAGAGTTCACATTCCCGGGTGACCTCACAGCTGTGTATACTACAGGTACTGACTGTACAACCACAGGAATACGATGAACATGTTTATTAGATTGCAAGTTTATAGGGCTCGAAGGTGGCACTGGATGTATTATATGCAAAAACTGCTGTCCTCCAACACCAGAAGCAGATGCTACAAGAGGTCCTGGTGTCAATACTGTTGGCACATTTGCTGCTGAAGACACTGCTGTTATTACTGTTGGTGATGAGCTTGGTTGACAGGCAGATGGTGAGGAAGAGGATGCTGTAGAAACAGGGGAGGAAGAAATGATGATAGGTGATATCCTAGCCTTGTTAATAGACAAGTCCACTGGCTCCGTCTGAGTCTGAAAGTGATCAGTTGCTAGCAGATCATCTGGTGGCTCAGCCTTCATATTTTTTACCAAGAAGGGGACTGATTCCATATCAGGGTAGCTGTGCACTTTGGGAGACTGCAAAAATAAAAATAAATATGCTTATTTTAGTGAAAATATTTGCATAATATTTGCATAATTTGACTAGCACTGCAATTAAAATGAATACATGAACTTATTTACACCTAACATATGGTGCTCCAACAAAGAAATTACATTTTGTATCCAGTGTACTAATGAATTATGGAACAGAATAATGAAATTCCCAAGCTATGCTGATACTTTAATATAGATTTTGTTTTGACCAAGTAAAAAAAATGCAGCTAGATGTTTCCATGTGTGTTCAATATAAGGGACTGAACTGCAACACTGCCCAGCCACTCTGTTATACAACATTTTATATATAGTTCTAAAGAACTATATAACTTTTGTTCAAAAGTTGGACTTTACACTTTTATATCAGATGCATGGTTCAGGAGAAGATGAAAACACTCAAAAGAGTTTTGCTGCTTTCACATAAAAAATAAATGGTTCAGCAAATAAGATACATGTGCTTGTCAGAACATGAAAAAAGTCCCCAAAAATGTAGTTTCACAAAACACAAGTTCTTTGAATGAAACTGTAGAAATGGCATTAACTAAAAACATAAAATCATAAAATTAAACTTCTTTATGTGGAGGTCAAAACTCCTGCCACCACAATTCATGTAGTTGGTGACCTCCAGTATACCCATTTAATTATAATCAACCTAATGATGACTGCAGTATCTCAGAAGAAGATATACTACGCTTCTGCAAAGTAGCATTTCATTCAATTTTAACTTAGGATACCACAGTGGCAAACTGCACTTTGTGGAAACTCTGATGTACTTCAGACGATTGCGAAACCTTTGAACAATATAAGGATACATAAATGTGATTGTTGTGGCAGATATTTACTCTGCATTTAACAGATATGCTAAGAATGTACCTTTGTGCTAGAATAAATAATTATATTACTTTCTTTGGCATTAAACACATAAAACAAACTCAGAAATGCTTATAGTTGTTAAGTGTACCATCCAGCATTTGCACTCGTTAGATATGAAACACCTCACTACTTGTAGACTGGACAAAGAATTCCTGCAGCTGTTTCACACAGGAATCTAAAACATATCAGTGTTCATTTAAGCTGTTTAATTATTATACTAACTTTTGCCTCTATCTAGCACCTTTCAGAGCTCTCCATCAAGATTCACCCTTGGGATAGGGTCTGTTTGTTTAAGAAAGATGAGGGAACCTCTCCTAATGTACCCGTAAGTACAATCATCCATTACGTATTACTATATGGGAGATATACCAGCTCAGTCACTACCCTCTTCAGCTAGATTCACTTCTATAACTCCATCCACAGATCCCTTTTGAAAGCAGAGCTGTAAAGTATGCACAGACTTGATAAACACTATGGTGATGAAGGTGGATACCTTTTCTGGTAAAGAAATAGTCTGCCATCCTTTTAGTCTGAGGAAGCCATTGAGCCTTGTACTGTACTTGAAGGTTATTTCTCTTGCCCTTAGAGGTCATGGTGCCCCTTTTCCACTTCTTCCAAAGCATACAGTAAGAATTCAAAGGAGGCTATATCTCCTTGCTTCAGGAGGTTTTCACTCCAACTCCCTCAAAGTCCTTGTTGGGCTTTGTCATGAAAAATATAAAGAAAAATCCTCCCACATACCACTTTGAAGTAAAATAATGTTTTGTTAGACCCTAGGCTGCTTAGGAGAAAATTCAAAATAAATGGTGTTTCCTTACTCTAAGCGGCTTTTGGTAGACACCATTTTAAGGACACTTAATATTCACTCAAGAGATCATTTGCAATACTTGCCAAGGGTAAGTATCCTGCCATTTCAGTCCTTAAAGTTTATGTTAATCCTTTGCTGTCTAAGCAGCTGCTGGTAGACATAGTTTTTAAAGACCTTAAATCTGCTCAGATCCAGTCCTTTTCTAGGGCACATATCCTGTCGCTTCAGTCCCTTCAGCTGATGTTAAACCTTTGCTCCTGAGTCATGCTTGGGCTGTGGGCTGGCTATGTCCCTAACCAAAAATGAAAACTCTTTAAACCTTCTCCCATCAAAAATGGACTGGGAAAATATTGAAGCTATACAATGGAATTCATATATACCAAAACCATGAGCTGTCACCATAGCTATTACTAGTGTCTTTTAATCACACTGGTACTTGTTGTATCTTTAGACATACTCACTCCACAGTTGGAGTAATAACACACAGCTTCTTTGAATTTAAACAGTTCTGTGTATTCCTCACTCTGAACAAAGTCATATTTCTTCTCCTGAACTGCAACATTACAGGTTTGCATGGCTTGTTGTGCAATGTGTGCTGACATATACTCTAAGCTATTTCCTTGCATTTCCGTGTTCCAAAGTGTGACTTGTATTATTTCAAAGATCTCTCAACTAGCTATATACAGTCTGAATACCGGAAATAACTAATTTCCTCCTTTAACCAAAAGTATGTCTGGATTTCTCTTCTGACTGATGATTTTTGTCCCATCCATCCCTCACTGTGTCCTCTTGTAATAAATGCATTTATAGGCCAGTGTCAGATCTCTGAAATTCTAAAGCCTCTGTATTAATAGAGATGCTTTAAAAAACATTTTCTGAACATATTTTGCAAGGGTTTATGATCTGCTACAAACATTAATGAAAGTTCTTACATTCATAGACTACTTCTAAAATTGTTTGTCTGAGAATACATTTTATGTGCATCTGTAAATTCCTTTGAGCCATGGGTGAGTGGTCTGTCTTCTTGTAAGATCACAGCTCTTATCTCATTTTGACTGGCATCCACATTTAATAATGTGGCTTATTCGCATCGCAGTATGTCAGTGTCTATGCTTTGGTTATTAGATCATTAGCATTTCAAAACTTTTTTCTGTTAATAGGTGTATTCTAAGGTTATACCTTAGCCCAATTGTCTGCTGAGTTATAGCTATCTCAGGCACATTAGGTACAAACCTTACATAATAACGCATTATTCCAAGAAATTCTATGAATGTATGTCTGTTTCCTGGATTTGGCATTTACACAATTACTATGACTCTTTCTGAGTGTCCTTGAATCCCTCTGACAGTAGAGTATGATATATATATATATATATATATATATATATATATATATATATATATATATATATATATTTATATGTGTGTGTGTGTGTGTGTGTGTGTGTAGGTGTATCAGACTTGTTAGTCCGATCTTGCACTTCCTCTAATTTAAAATGATACTGCCTCACTCTGCTCAGAAACTGTACAGTCTATTCTCAAAAATCATTGACTACATTCACATCTTCTAAGCCATGAATTACTTGATTCAACAGCCCTTTGGAATACTACTAGTACTGCTGAGAAATGAAATGGAAACCTCCTTAACATCATAGTAAATGTATAAAATTTATAGTTTTATTCAGTTATCTTCATCTGTATGAATCATTGGTTCTCAGCTAATAATGAAAAAAGTACGGTTTGGCAGAGCAGGGATAACATACTCAAAGGTAGTCAATAGATAATGCTGTTTTTCAATTACTTTATTCACCTCTTGTAGAGCTGCACAAATGCAAACATTGCCCTGCTTCAGTACAGTGAGAACACACATCACCCATTCTACTGGCCCTGTTTCTTAGTGGTAAAAAAATTACATAGTGTTTATGGAAAAACTTTTTCATACTTATGCAATATAAAAGAATAAGCAGGGTGTACAGGATTTTTGAAATAAAAACTGAACTACCTTGGCTAATGGGAGCTGCCAAAGGCTAAGGATGACTAACAGTCTGACAGGGATTTTGGTGAACAACACAAATGTAGGAAATGGTCTACTGAACCAAGAGGAAGCTTTATAATAGATTAAGTACCCCTGTGGAACAACAGACCAATTAAAGGTGATGCTTAGGAAAGCAGCCAATGGTTAATAGGATAATGTCATCCAATAGAATTCAAGGCTATCAAGCTGGCTAAGTCCTGGTGGAACTGATTATACCAAAGGGAAGCAGATGCCCATTGCTCTGAATGAAATAAATCTGAGGTGCTGAATCAACAAACGGGTCACTGTATTAACTGTATACAATAGAACTCCAGGCTATCACATCAGTTTGGTCTGAATTAAAAAGTACTAAATGTATTCCAAAAATAAATAGGATAGAAAGTCAAGCTCTGGGAAAATGGCCAGTGGTTGATATAACCTTCCATCCTGGAAATCAGACGAGCTACCCAGTTTAAAAGCTCCAGGACTTATGGGGTCTAGGTTGAACCAATAGTGCTGAAACAAGAAAAAAGGGGACATGTAAGTAATGCAACACGGTACACAAATAATAGGGTAACGTGGAGCATAACTCCCTAAGCCAGACCAGTCCATCTTACAAACTAGAAGGATTACGTAATTAGTCTTAAGGAGCAACTCTAAAATGCTCTATTTTTCCATGATACTTGCATCATTTTATCATTTTCTATTTATTTCTCATGGCAGAGGACAGAAAAGGTATATTATACTGTACATGGTTTCTTATTAACACCTATGTTTCCATTAACTTCAATTTTTGTTCAGTTTACTCCAGAAAACTACTGGTGATTCCAATGGAATATTTATTTCTGTCATAGCAACTACACTTACAAGAATATATTTTCCTGGCAAGCTACCCAAGTCTGTAAATGAATTAGAATGGTCATCCAAGATATCTTTGCTGCAGCTCTCTGGCTGCTTGACCGTTTGCTACAAATTTATGCCCCATTTGTACATTGTGAATATACCTTACAAGCCAGCCAACCCTAAATACTTCTCAATTTAACCACCTGATTCAGTGCTTCTATTTGAACCAGGATCTTTATCTCTTACCTTCATACGTCAATATCTTTAAATATAATGACTTTACTTGGTGTGTACATTTGCAATGTGCACACTTCTTTTATTGCAGTGCATTTCAACCACAATGGTTTCAAATTATTTTTGACAAAATACTGCATTCTGCAATGGTGCCCAAATTGAATTTAATATTTAATTTATTAATTAGGTACTTTTCCTGTCAACAGTCTTACTGATTCTCTGTTGCATTGCCTCTTTATTATCTTACTTCATAGCATCAATTTTCCATGTTACAGTATCAAAAAAGAAGTTCACTTTATAGGGCCACCTGAGTATCATGCATATTTTTCTCAATGTTCCTTTTTTCTGTTTTATGCATCTTTCTGAAAGGATTCCTTTTATCATAGCTTATATAAAACAGAATAAATGCTTAACACTTCATGTAATGTTTATAGCCATGGGCAATACATTAGATTTGCTTTTTAATTTGATATACTTCCGGTGTACTTCAAAGCTCACTTTCTCATTGCCAGATTCATTTTATGATCCATTTTTACTTTATTATTTGAATCACATTTTACACTTCCTTTTTATCATTTAATTTCTTTAACTATATACTGTTTGATAAGGCCAGTTCAGATTGTTTTCAAACCCTGCACTTCATTTGACCATTTCTAATTCAAAAATATTCTTCATAGTTCATCACCAAATTATGCATCTCAGCAAATTAATTTATAGCTTAATTACTTTACTAAGTAACATAAAATATATCATTTCCATTAAGGTCTGGTTTCTTGTAATGAATGAATGACAAATAAATGGCAATGTTTTGGAGTATACTTATGATTTCTGAGCTTTTCCCTTACTTCTGCTATTTTTCCTTTTCTTGAAAGACAAATGCATTAAATACGTTAAAGACATTTCCTATAACAAGTAGAAATATAGCACACTATACCTTTTTATGTTTTTCACAAATTCTGTTTACGGTGATAAACTTAAAGAGTTTCTGCATACAAAATTTTTAGTTTTCCACTAAGCTGTCTTGAAGCTAGAGAATTTCAGGCAGCTGTAGTCGGACTAAATTTCCATAAAAGAAAGAAATACTTCTCACAAGTTATGCATGTGAATAACAAAATGGTAACGTACTTGAAAACATTTTCTAGCTGTTAATTACATCGCTCCACTACAGACTGTTTTAACAATTAGAAAATAAGACTTGTTTACCTTTTGATACCACACATCATTTATAAAGTTTATCAGGATAAATATGACACTAACAATGCAGATGTTTATCAGCCTTGATGAAGTCCTTCTTGTGACTAATAATTACTGCAAGTGAAATCATACTTCATTAATACTCAAAAGTACTAAGTCAACTTTGTCAGACTATACTGTCATGCAATATATCTTGAATCTGGCACTGGCCAGCTTGAGGTGACTGAGCTCACCATTTGTAATACTTAATGCTATATGTGTCAGACTTCTACAAACATTTTACACTTTTCCATAAATGCCATAAAATTTGTTTGCAAATTGATGGTTTTCAGCTAGCCAGCCATTTAGAACAAACCAAAAAGAATCTCACAGGATATCGTCTAGTAATGCCTTATATTTCACTAACATATGCCAAACAATCTGGATGTCTAAACTATAGCCTTTCAGATGACGGTTAAAGTAAACTGCCTGTCTTCTCTAAAAATGCTCGTTATGGCTTATGTAAAAATCTTGTTAATAGCATCTGGCAGTTTCAGACTCCACAGCAAAATGAAAGCAGCACTGATTTCCCTCCCCAATGACTTAACATCAGAAGAAATGCAATATAGCTTAGCATATGGTAATGCAGTTACATCGCATGAAATAAACTACGTCTGCCTTTGAGCAGATGTCTTTGTTGATAAACACCTTCCGTGGGATTGATCAACACAAGTTTAGGTGAGTGGCGGGGGGGTTGTTGTAGTGGATTGGGAGGGTGTAGCGGGAAGGAAGATTATGGGAGGACAGGATATGGGGTAAAAGTTGGTGAGGAGAAAGGTAAGTATATTCTTGGCAAACAATGTACAAAAAGAGGGCTATGGAAGGGGCAGGGCCTGGCCAGGTGGGGGTGTTTGTTTGGTGTAGAGCATAGGTCTCAACCTCTTAAGAGGCCAGTGTGGAACACAGACCCTAGCAATGTGTGAAAAACAGTCAAAATGTGGAACATCCTATTTTCACACTGTGTGAAAATGCACCATTTCCATGGGACCTGGTTGAAGTGGGCTTTCTGCCAGAAGTACTAAGTTAGTGAATACTATACATTTTTAAAATTCAATAGAACACACATTAATAAAACAAAGTCAGGAGAAACCATTGATAAAATGCAATATAATCATTAGCACATCGTTACATAAAAGTATTCAAGTGCAACTACTAAAAAATGCTCCTTGGCACCTGCTTTTCCAACCTAAACCCTATGCAAATGCAAATATTGGGAAAATGTGGTTGTGGATGGATGGATAACCAATACCATCCATCCAGATAACAAAACCTGAGTGGACACTCTGACAATGGTGCCACCCAGCTAAAATAACCCAAAACAGATGGACAAGACTGGAGAAATAAACTACTCATCTTCTACTGGCACCGATGCATAGAAGTGGTTTAGTTGAATGTCAGTTACCAAAGATACTGGCAACCACTGATGCTCATTGATGATGTCATTAGAAGTCCTTAAAGTTGTTACAGCTGTTGGTTAATTTCTGAAAATAATTAGCACTTGTTTGTATTAGTCCCCTTTTCAATGGAAGAGAGAGTGCATCAGTGTTTTGATTATTTAGCAGGATAACTGGACTTTAGTTAATTTGCAATCAGAATGTTAGGGTGAAACTGTAGTAAAACAACTGCCACAGTAACATTCTGACAGCTTTGAGGAGACAAAGCATACTTCCAACCTCTTAGCTCAAGAGATCTGGACAGAGCCTAAAATAAAGGTGGAACTAAATCCCAAAAATAGGGACAGATTTTAAATATTGGTCTTATATTCTTAAGATAGTTGCTAGAATAACTGGATTTGTCTTAGTATATATTTTCTGAAAGATATTATTTATTTTATTTATTTTACATTTGTTGACTGGGATTGTCTGACTGAGCTGAGTAGCTCTTTTTCAGCAGAGGCCCGGGGAGAAAAGCCCCACAATATTAAAATAAGTTTAAACAGAAAAATACAAGATAAAATAAGTTTAACAGAAATAGTCAAAATAAAATTTACCAAACAGCCAAAATAAAAGTTTCAGTATTCCACAGTTATATTGTTTTACAGTAGCAGTATTTAAACATTTTTTTTTTTTTACAAATTGTTAAGTAATGTTATCAGTTGTCATTGCCACAGTTAGAGTCAGGAAAAACTGAGAAGTAGACAAGAAGAGAGGTAGTTTATCGAGGTTATAGCTATTAGAAATTGAAGTCTAGTTATTGCCCAGGTTAAGAGGCAAGTAAATGTGCATAAAAATGACATAAAAGTACAGGTATACATAGGGCAATTGGTGGACTGTCTAAGAAATAAGGTGGTTTAGGGAGGATGAGAACAGAGGCACGACCATTGAGATTTTATATATTCTCTGGCTGCTGCTTTAAATTAATTATTATGTTTAAGGGACCTGATATGGAGGATGGTAGCTAAAGAGGTTACATCCAATTTTGGTCTTGGGTTTGTATATTTGTAGCAAGTCTTGTTCGGAGCTACAGTGACCTGGTGGAGTTCTATTGTGAGATGAGAGGAGATAGGCTGGGATATTAAGATTTCTGGTAAAAGATTAAGTGAACTATCAGGAGTTGGGAGAGAAGTAGGCTGGTGGGGTAGTTCGAGCCAGTTTAGATCTTTCCGAGAAAGACAATGGTGAGATTTATAGGTTTGTTGTGCAGCAAATCTTGCTACCTTGTTATAAGTAGCCTCTCATTTAGCTAGGATTGTGGAGTTGAGATTTTTGAGAATTTGAGAGCTGTAAAACAAGCTAGGTAGGAGGTAAACATAACAGAGTGCAACTTCAGCTTTCTTTGTGAGAAACCTTTTGTTCCGATAAAGAAGACCAAGTTTTTGGTGTGTTTTCTGATACAGTTTATATGCAAATTGAATTTAAGTTGGTCATCTATTATGACTCCTAAAAGTTTTGTGTTATTTTCAAAAGTGATGGAAGTGTTATCAAGGGATAATATGGAAAAAGTGGGTTTGAGGTGAATGAGTTTTTTGGGAAGAAAGAGTAAGAGTTTTGTTTTTTTAGGATTAAGAATAAGCTGGTTTTAAGAAAGCCATGCTTCAACAGAGGTAAAGGATGCTTGAGTAGTAGAGATAAGATCAGAGAGAGTGCCAGAGATGGTGATGACTGTAGAGTCATCTGCATATTGTATGAGGGAGGCAGGAGGTATATAGGGGATTAGTGAATATATTAAAGAGTAATGGCCCAAGGATAGATCATTGGGTGACACCCATCTTTACTGGGAGAGGAAGTGAGAGAACCGAGAGCCATCTCACTAATTGCTGAAGGTCAGAAAGATAGCTGAAAAACCAGGTAACGGTAGCAGTGGAGAAGTTGAGGTTAGAGAGTTTGGTTAGTAGGAGAGAGTGACAGACAGTATCAAAGCTTTAGACAGGTCAAGGAACAGACAAGAGCAAGTTTATTGTTTGTGGCCAGAGAAATAGCATTGTTGAAGGATATTAGGGTAGTTGTAGTGCTGTGTTGTGGGCGAAAGCCACGTTGGGTGGAAGTGAGCAAGTTTTCCTGTAACAGGCATTGCATGACTTGCTTGTGTATGCATTTTTCCAATATTTTTGAAAGTGGTGACAGAATGGCAATAGGTCTAAAGTTGGAGATTTAGTGGAGTTACCTCCTTTATGTATGGGTAAAGTGTAGAATTCTTTCCAAACAGATGGGACTTTAGATTCATAGATGGAGTAGCTTATTAAGAGAGATACAGAGATAGCAAGAGATTCAGCAGCTATCTGCAACTGAAGAACAGGGTTTAAGTTTAGAGATTAGGGATTTAATATAGTTGGTGGGTACTGGTTTGAGAGAGAAAGAGTTAGTAGAATGTAGAGTAGGAGGGGAAGTGGAGGAGTTATATGTGTTGGTAGTGGAGGGATTGGGCTTTACCATCTTTGAAATGGATTCAATAAAATAGGTATTGAAAATGGTGGCAATTTCTACAGGTTGTTGTTTGGGTAAGATTTGAGGGAAGAAGGGTAACCTGGGTGCAGAATTTGATTAAGTGAGTTCCAGAACTTTTTAGTGCTTGATTTTTGAGCAGTCAGGGGGTTGAGGTAGTAATCCTTCTTGTTTTTGATAATGTGCTTTTTAGTCAGATTTCTGAGTTCTTTATATTTTTGCAAATGGGCAGGAAGTTTAGTTTTAGCCATATGTTCACATCCTGTCTCTAATTTTCATTAATGAGTCGGTAGCATTTGTTAGCCATGGGGCTGTATTGGTTTTGATCCAAACAGTGCAGACAGGAGCAAGTGAATTAAGGATGTTTAGGAAGGTAGAGTTAAAAGAGTGGACATCTTCATCTAATGGGAGCATGGCTAGATGTGCCCAGTTGATTCTAGAGAGGAGGTCATTAAAAGTCACAGGGCAGAAATTAGTTTATGACAGGTAATGTACTTATGTGGCTTAGTGAAATGAGGTGTGTATCTAAGAATTTTACAGGGGAGTGATCACTTAGGGAGTTAGGTAGAATTTCAGGGTTATGGTACTTAAGGGGATCAGAAACTAAAATCCAGTCTAAAAGAGTGCTAGGGCTATGTGATCTGTTAGTGTGAGTGGGTGTTGAGACTAGTTTCATAAAACCATGTAAGATGACGCAAGTAGTGGTGTTAGGTGTCTGTAGGTTTAACCAGTTTATGTTAACATCCCTGAGAAGGATGGTTTCATTATATATGTGTTGGGAAAGGTAGGAGAGAATGTTTTCTAGAAGGGTGATGTTGTCACCTGGGGGAATATAAATAGCTACCACGGTGATGATGGCATAGTTGTTAAGTTTAATGTTAGCCATCAGGAGTTCAGCAGGTGAAAAGGAGGGGGTAGGTTTGTTGAGACTAGTGAGAGTAAGGTGGTCAGAGTAGACAATGGCCACTTCACCCCTTTTTCTGTTATGTCGATCTAGTCTATGAATATTGTATCCAGGAGGGAGAATATCACAGTCAGGGTTATGAGGTTTAAGCAAGGTTTCAGTCAGGGTGACTATATCAGGAGATGTTGTTCACCATCCAGGTGTGGAATTCGCTGATTTTATTAACTGCACTCTTCATAGGCTAAAATGCTACATTTTCTTGGAGGAATAGAACCATCAGCACATGGAAAAATGACATTGTTGGATGGGGAAGGGGGGGTTGGGGCCTGGGTTTGGATAAATATCCCCTGACAGAAGTAGTGATTTGGGGAGGTTGTATTACTTGTAGCATAGGTACTTTAGTTTTCTTAAAGACAAGATGGTACGGGATGGGGGAGTTTTGATTATTCAGAGAAAAGATTGAAGAGCAGATAGGAAAGGATTGCTGAGAGTATGTGGGTCGCTTTTCATGAGTGATTGTGGGACTAGAGTGTGCTGGCACTAGGTGGGAGTTATAGGAGGAAAGGAAGTAGAGCAGTAGTAAAGGAGGCAAAAGGAGGAGTGTTTGGGGTGAGAAAGGCATGTTAGGAGTGTTAGCAGGTAGTTGAGATAAAGTCTAAGGTTATATGGGCGTGATAGGAGAGATAGTAGAGACAACCATTGGGTGGGGTGTGTATAGAAGAAGATGGAGTCTAAGCAGTAATGAGTAAGAGAGGTGGGGTGGATCAGGTGTGGGCTGAGTCTGGTAAACAGGAAGGGGAGGGTTTGGCGGAGGGATTAGTTAGAAGGATAGGTATAAAGGAAATGATATGGAGGATGGGTAGGGGAGCAGAGTGGGCTGTACCTGGATCATGTAGCCACACAAGAAAGATACAATCTGTGAGGAATGACTCCTTAGGGCGTCAGGTAAGTCCTGAGATGGTAAAAAGTGAATAGCACACTGGTTAGCTCTGAGGTTAGGCTTGTTTGTAGCTGCTGAGCTTAAGGGTAAAATGGGTCTTCCTAGGAAAGTACAGAGGTGTCTTTTGTGGGCAAAGGAACCTGAAACTATGCTATTAGATTCCCGTCTAAGATGGGAGACTACTTTTACAAAAAGGTAACAGTCAGTTAAAGCTAGAAAATTTTGAGTACTTTGTTTCCAGGAGTTGGTCAGATATCTTTATTTGTAATAGAGGGACTCGATTTTGTGAAATCTGAAATTTAAATCCCTCCATCCATCCACAATCCCTTTTCCCAATTTTTTTTTATTTAGTGAATTTATTCCTCAGTGATTTGTCAGAAAACCACACATTTCATGAGGAACAGACCAAAATATGAGGCAAAAATCTGCTCATTTTAAGAAAATCTGCACTGGACAGTTCAGAGCTATGACTGGAAGAGAGGGGACTACCAAGTGACAAGTCACAATGCAGTGCAGGACAATCACTCATACCACACAGGAAGTTGTTATACTGAAGAAGAAAATGAGTTAGGCTTAGTGTTAGGTTTTCATGGTTAGCGTTAGTACCTGAGTGTTAGGACACAGGGTTATGGGTAAAGATTTATAATCAGGTATCAGGTTTTTACATCATCATATGAAGAGAGCCACAACTTTAAATGTGCTGATCTTTCTGCGCCGTGCAATATCCTTTCTGAAACTATTGCAGTGGTATGAAAACTAGTAGTAGCATGTGATTGGCCACATTTTGTGCCTCTTAATTGGCTCCATTTGCATCATGAACAGATGCTTGATTGGCTTGTATACCGCAATGCCGATTGGCTTTAATTGCGGTATACAAGCCAGTCAAAATTCACAAAGCAGAGCCACCACTGTTCAGTGCAGAACAGTGGGTTAAAGCATTCACAAATGCAGAGCATTCCGCACAATCTGGAGTACTTGGATGCTCGATGTAGAGTATTACCATTGTGTTTTTTTGTTATGGGATTCATTAAGTGTAGAGGAAATGGTGTGAAATCCAAGAGCAGGCAGTGAGTTCAGCACAAAAAATTGACAGGGAACAGCAAGCACAGACCATACACTGTAGGAGACGTAAACCTGCAGCCATCAGGCGAGCAGCAGAACAACCTCCTGAGGGCAGGTAAGAAGACACAGAAACCAAGAGATATCACCAACGGGGAACTAGTGGTGCCTCAGGCCATTGCAGGTTATGGACCTAAGGTTCATTCTTGGGGTGGGGCAAGTAATGAGCAGTTGACAGATGTTTATTTAAAGGGGCTGCTGCAGGATTTGAATGCTGAAGGCAGGATCCAGTTGTAGGAATTGCTGAGGGAATGTAATCTGGCAGGTGAGCAAGTAACTGATAGGTCAAATGGAGGAGCCTCAGACTAGTTTAGAGGAAGTGGGACCTGTGGCAGCAGATGGCATAATACAGTTTCCAACATTTCAGGCTTGCAGAGAACCTTTGCTTGGCCAGCAGTCAGGTAAGGCCTTGTTAGAGCTGTGTGAGTGACCGGTCTGGGTGTATAGGGTCAAGGAGTATTTATAATGCCACACATCTCGGGTAGCAGTTAAAGAAAAAATATGGCAGGGAGAGTTCACAGACTTGTTTGAGCTCTCAGATTCAGATTGTGTGCAACCTATAATGGAGGCCGAATCCCCAGGGATTTAACAGTTGCATTGTCTGACTTAGGATGGAAATAACCAGACAATTTTGTTCTAGAACATGGGATAATTATGTTTTAGGGTTTATATATTTCATCGCAGTGATTGCGGAAAAGCAGCCAGAGAAGGGAATGCCATTGTTAGTATATTTTTTGATGATTAGAGAAGCACAGATGTTACAAGGGGGCTAATGCTTGCCTCTGGCATGATCAGAGATTTAAGAAATTAAAATTGGTGGATAAGTCTCTAAAGTATGAGAGCAGGCATGCAGACACATGGCGGGTTCTATGACTGACAAACAGGAAGGAGCTGGTGAAGGGCAGAAAGTTTGCTGGGTGTGTAACATGGGGAAGATGTGAGTGGCCTGTGTATATGTTTGCACTTAGCTGCTTGAATTATGGAGGTGATCATTGTGGGGTTAAATGCTGGCACAAGAAAGGAGAACAGACGGGCTGCTGCACATAATGTATAAAGGGGGGAGGCAGAGACATTATCTATAATGGGAAGAGATTTATGTGGCCTCCCAAGTAAACATTACCCTTTTGTGGGAGTCAAGATATCAACCAACATACTCCCCTACTAGAATAGATGCACTACATTCCTAGCTGTATGGCTACCAAGATCAGGCCATTGCTCTGGGGTTGCTACCAGGTTTTATGGATGGGCTTCAGATAAAGCTTCTCATAATGTGCAGTCAGTTAAAGACAGGAAGGCAATAGCATCAGCCTTGTTAGGCAAAGAAGTACAGGCAGAGTGGCTATTAAGCTCCTTTGCACTACCTCCATTTAAGGCCTTCTGAACATCCATTGGGTCTAGTGCCAAAGAAGAAGCAACTGGTGGAATTCTTAGTGATTCACCATCTTTCTTCTCCCCAAGGTGATGCAGTTAATCACATATTGATTGGAGCATAGTGAAGATCCCGTATGCATCATTGCATGATGCTGTGGTGGTTATATGGGAGTGTGATGACCCATGGCTGGTAAAACTGGGTATTCAGGCAGCCTTTGATTACTTTTGATAAGGGAGTAGGACTGGTTTAAGTTAAGGATGACCATATTGGGAAAGTTTTACTTTGACACAGCTATGCCTATGGAATATGCCATAACCTGTGCTACTTTTGAGATGTTTAGTTCAGTGCTGCAGTAGATTTGGCAACAGGATAACCCTTGTGAGAAGGCAGTACATTATCTGGATGAATTTCTTTGGGAAGGAGAAGGGGAGTATTTGTTTTCCACTGCGCTGCATAGTTTTTTGCAATTTGTGAAGAGCAAAAAGGCCCAGCTAAGATCATTACTTTTTGGGGTTTAGTGGTGGATGCAGAAAGGGACTAGTTAAGGCTAGCACAGGATGAGCTGGAGAGGCTAAGAGGAATGACTGCAGAATGGCTAATTGTCTTTAAGGTCGTAGTTTAGGAGGCAAAGAATTTGTGGGGTTACTAAACTTTGCATGCAAGGCCATAGGTCCATCTAGAGCATTTATTCTGTCAGAGGATAATTTAATCAGAGGAAAAAAGAAAAAGAATCATAGAGTGAGGGTCGATAAATTGGTTTACGGAGGATCTGAAGATTTGGAGAGTGCTACTAGAACACTTTAATGGGGTGATGATATGGCAGAAAGACTGTGTGTCATCCAGTGATCAGCAACTTTACACTTACACAGTTGTGGGGTTTGGGATAGGTGCGTATTTTTAGTGGAGGTGGTTTGTGGCTAGCTACCCTAAGGAGTGGTCACAGAGAGTAACAGCTGTAGTTTTGAACAATTTTTTGGCTAACAAAAAAGTGATTTTTTTTCCATTCTGATGCTGAGGCGGTGATTCAGATTTTGGACAGGAAACTGGCTAGGTTAGCTCCTGCTCAGGTTTTGCTTAGGAAGTTGGTTTTCAGTTGTTTGTTAATTAAATTATTGTTGCAGATAAGTATATTGCTTGCAAACTTAACATAGTGCCTGATAGCTTATCTCAGTTTTAGAGTCACAGATTTTGGGCAGTCATACCAGAAGTATAGGCACATCTGGAGGTGATCTCAGAAGTGGTATGGGGAATTGGCAGGCTGCAGTGGGATGGCTTTTCTTTTTTTTACAGTGGTGGTCTGCATCCACCTGTAAGGTGTTGTATGGTGTTGCATTAACGGCATTTTCTGTTTTTATTGGTAAGTTAACAATTTTAGGATTGATTTTAGTCACTAGGTTTACTTGCATGGTAAGTGGTGAATAGATGACAGATTGTGGAGGTGGTAAGAACTATTGGACTGCATCTAGCAGCACTGAATGTAGCCAATAGGTTCTCAGGTAAGGCGGACTCAATGAAATATTGGTTAATTTTAAGGATGGTCAAAGGTTGTGAGAAGTTGACGGGCTTGGATAAGGATAAATGGTTGTTTCTAGGTAGGCAATTATTAATGTTGCTTTTGAAAGTTTTGAATACGGTTGCCACTTTGGTGAATTAATACATGCTATAGGCAATGTTGCCTGATTTTTTGTATAGGTGCATTTAGGGTGAAGGGATTGTTGAGTCAGTTGACTTGCACAGATGTGCGTTTGACTGGTAATGCTATGTTCATTTGCTTAGGTGGTCAAAGATAGACCAAGTAGGCAAAGGTCAGCATGTAGTGCTATCTCATAACTTGGAGAAATTTGTTGTGCCCAGTTTTGTGATTTGGCATGGCATAGTGTTACAAAGAGTGATTCGAATTTGTAGGTTTTCCATAATCTGTCAGGTAGGCTGGTGTGTGTGAGCCATTTTGAGGTGGTGTTGACGAGCACATTGAACTATCAAGGGATTCCTGATAATGGATACCCAGCACATTCTTTTTGAATTGGAAGGATTTCAGATCTAACATATGAGGGCAAATGTACTGGGTCATTAAGTGGAAAAGTAGATGGGTTTCAAATTCATATAGAGCTTACATAAGAAAACTAGGATGGCTTGTCAACTGTGTGATGTATATTTGTTTTATTTTGAAGGTTAGCAGCAATTGCTTTTCACAGGTTATCTGTAAGTTAAAGCAAGCTGAAGTAAGGACTTGGGGTTGACTTTTAGGACTTCACCCAAACCAGAGAGAGAGAGAGAGAGGGTCATTGGCATGTCATCAGAGGAAAGCATTGGTATCAATATTACAAGTAATTAATGAGATATGGTGTAAGTGCTCTGGTCAGAACATCACTGTGGTTCATATATGAGGGAATGACTTGTTTTTTTCCAAGCATAATTATTGTGAAAGATAGTCGGAATTTGTTAAGGCTGAAGTAAATGTATCCTGGTGCTGTGATTGTTTGGTCTGATGTCATAGTGAGGTTGAGTTGGAAAGTGGTAATTAAGCTATCAGATATTTTGTGAACCATAAGGTGCCTAGGGCTGCTGTCTCAGTGGATATTACTTTATTTGTGCATTGGGATTTCAGGGAAAGAACTCCATGATAATACAGTGATGACAAAGTTCACTTGACGGATGTGAGACTTGATCTTTTCAATGTGCATATGTCACCTTTGTTTAAAGATGTTGCTGTTTTCAACTGATTTAGAGTTCATGTTACTTACAGGCAGGAATGGGAATGGGGAACTGCCTACAATGAGGAGCACCCTGGTGGGCTATTTGAGACTTGGTGTCTTGAGAGGGATGCTACCATGTCCCCATTCCCTTTACTAGGTCTCTCAGAGAAGGATGTAGGAGTGAGTGGTTTGGTTTATGTTCATATTTTATTAATAATCATTGATTGTTCTGAAATCTTGCTGTGACTTTTTTGTGTTTGGTCATGGGGATAGAATTCAAATGATCTCCTTCCCTGGGATTGATCATTGTAAGGTTAAGTGGGTGGGGGGAAGGTTTGTGATAGCTGGCAGGTGCTGTAGTGGGTAAGAAGATTATGTGAGGACAGGATAGGAGGTAAAAGTGGGTGGAGGAAACCTAGGGGTATTTAAGAAAGGGGACTGGATGATTTCATCCTCTAAGCACAGGTTTTTCTTGAACCCACCCACCTCTCCCATTTTACTTGGGCAATTTTTGCAATGTTTGTGTTGGACTCTTGGAGACTTGGTCCACTGAGAAAGATGCTGCCATTTCCCAATTCCCTTTCGTGGGTGTCTAGGAGGATGTAGGAGTAAGTGGTTTGGTAACACTGTCAACAAGTGCCAGTGGTTTAAGACTGAGTGGCTGAAGGTTACACTGCTAAGATGGCAGTTTGAGAGCTATAGGTGAGTGATGTAAATGCGCCTATATTGTGTTATTCTTTCAAGTGAGTGGTTGGTACAACATTGCTATGTGTAATTATAATGTTTCTCTTTTGTGTTTTCCTATGCATCTGACTGGCACAATTCATATAGTTTATGTTTATACATTATTAATAAATGTTGATTGCACTGCAGTCTTGGTGTGACTTTTGTGTTTAGGCCAGGTGAAAGGGCTCATAGATATGAAACAGTAAAGCATAAGTTACACATATCAATGTGTTACTGGATAAAGAAGATTGTGTGACTTTTCATAAATAGAATAAAAAGTATCAATTAATACATCAACACACTTAGGGGTACAATAATCATAAATTTAACCTGGTGGACATAACGGGAAAAGGAAATGACAACAGTTAAGTTACACGTGAATTTTAAGCCCACTTTCATTTAAAATAATTTGTTAGTGAAGTACTGACTGTAAAGACTGTGATACCATGTTTGTAATTATCCACTGGAATAAAAATAAAATAAAATCTAAAGGGCAAAATAGGATATCTGGATGAAATGGCCTCAGAGAAGGAAGCACTGGATGAGTATAGAAATGTTGTGCATGGCACAGAAGAGTTACTGCATGGTGATGAGTAAATTCCAGCCAGTGTGATGCTAACAATGTCTGATAATGGTAGGTATTGCCAAGGTTGACTGAAGTGAATCTAAATAGACAATTTATCACAGGTGTGCACCACTTTAAGCTGGAATGGTGATTGGACATTAATTAGAAGGTTAGCAGAATGCAATAATAAATGGAATAAACATGCCTTTGCAGTAGCTAGTCTTACATTTTCTTTGAAAAATGTTTTGACTTTGCATAATTTGCAAAGTCTAATAATATTTCTAGTAACAGAAGTCTTTATACATATTGATCAAATTTTAGTTGACTGTCAGTGATATAACCAAGAAGTCCAGGGAATGGTAATTCCTCAATTCAGATTAAGTCATTTGACTCACAGTATGTGTTTCGCAGACAGCACTTTATTCTGAGAGGCAGGTGTAGGGCAGAAGAACACATATTTGGTTTTAGATGGAGTAAGATGAAGACTCACATGGTGCAGACAAGTTTAAGAGCATGGAAGCATTCTTGTGGAATAGTCAACTTATTAAAGGAGCCTGGAATTCTGTTGATCTGGTTTTACAGAGGGGATAAAGCCCTGACTAGAGCCCAGTTAACAAGGATTCAAACAGAGTCTCAGGTGACTCATGGAATGGCAATGGAAGGATGTATGGGCTGGAAGATTCCATAGACATTCCCAGCTATGATCCCTGTAGGAGGCTGGGGATATTGCATGAGGCAGCATATCTCAGAAGGGGTAGGGTAGTGGCAGAACTAAGCAGCCACTGGGGTGCTATGGTGCACATCCCCATTGCACACCCAATCCTTCAGCATCACCAAGGAACTGCAGTGGAATGGGGGATAGTGTTTACAGCATAACTGGCAAAACCCCTAATGGAATGTAGACAGGCAAGACCCCCCCCCCAGGATGCCCCTACGTTCCACAACTGGCCCCAGCACAAAGCAAAGAATACTCAGAGGGCAAGGAGTTACTGGTAGACCTGGTGTGGACATTGGGTACTGGGCAGCAATGCCATAAGGATGATATACAGGTAAAAAAACATCCTGAAATGAACATGTGCATGGCTATTTCATTCACAGAGAAGGGGAACAGCACAGAACCCTGAGGCATGGCTACACTGGCTAGAATATGTTAATTTCCCCATCATACTGAAGTCTAAGTTCCTATACTAATAAATTTAACATGTAATTGTGCTGAATGAAATTGATCAGCCATACCTTTCCTCATTCATGTACCTTTTCAGTCATTATTATTAGTAGTTCACTAACGTATACTCTTCACACTGTAGCACAATCAGAATATTATTGGTGAAATTTGCATAATGATGTATCAGTATCTCCTCTGTTCATCATAGTATTGTTACTTACATAAAAAATGTTATGCATTATGTTATCTCTGTCTCTCCAGTGACCCACTTTTCTTAACAAGTTAATCAGAATGAAAAGTAAATAACTAAGCTATGCACTCGTTAACAGAAGAAAATATATCAATTACTGTTAAAAGATAGCCGCATGATGTAGGAGTTCAGCTGTTAAACGTTTTCCATTTCTGAAGATTGATGTGATATGGTCATGTGTTGCATAGAATATAGTTTTATTTCCTTACAGTATTACAGTTTCATTAATAAAGCTCAAATTCTGTGTCTACAGATAATGTTACCAACTTTATCAGTCTGGTTGTCTGCTTTGTCTAGACCATTTAATCTTTCACTCCAGATATTTCCTGTAAGGCTCATGACAAACAGAAGTTTACTGATTCCTTCTGACAAAAGTTCTTGTAAGCCTACATACTACTTGGCACATTACATTAATAATAATAATGAAAAAAATATGTTGGGTTGACACTGCAGTTTTCTGATCCTTGGATCTAGCTTTAAACATGCCAGAGATAACAGAGGATAAATCTGTTATTTACATTTAATCATTATAGTTTAGTGTGCCCTTACCTAGAATTATTACATTTTCATTTCTGCATATATTTGCAATGGGATGGAATGGACATTGATGGGACCCATTAACAGTAATTTCTTTTTCCTTGACTTTCGGTTTTATTTTGAAAAAATATACAGCTTATTTTCAAATGCAAGTTCTACCGTCCTTCCACTTACTATACAAATAATCTATGTTTTTTTCTCTGGCAAGTGTTTATATTTTCTGCAAGCTAAATATAACAACATTATGTTATGTATCATGCTTTCATTGCAAAATCTGGCCAATTAATTTCAGTAGAATGAAAGATATTTAACCATTTTCTTTCCAACACCCCTCCCTCTCAATGCATGTATATAAATTTCCCGTCATAATATATTGAAACACGCTGTTTCTCAAAGAATGTATTTTCAGCTGAGATTAAGGAGAATATTAGAATACTTGTTACACATACCTGCCTTATTGTCTGCATTACTTTAAAGCAAGTTAATGTTTTCAAATCTAACCCTGCAGAATGATAATGCTATGTCAACTGAAAGTGTGGCGTACATCTTTCTCTCTGGAAACAAATTTGAAAAAAAAAGTTTCAAATCACATCATTTTTAAAAGAAAACCAGGAAACTGTACTTTCAGCTAGAACTATACAATGCAAATAACCTTTATCAGAACTGCCAAAACAAATTACCTTTCAATAAAACTATGCATGTGATATAAGGCAAAAGGCCAAGTAGCAGTAACACAGAAGTGATTACATTGTGCATCTTGTTATACGCCGCATGTTTTCAATGTTAACCTTAAACGGATGTACAAGACCGGCTAAGTAAATATAATAAATTACATTCGAAGGGGGCATACCTAACTGCAAAAATGTGTATCCCTGTGGTACAGCCCAGATTCCCAAACATTTTGGATATAAATGCATATCGCATTCTTTTATAATAAACATACTGCTCTAATTTGCCTAGCTCCAGAAGTTTTTCCAGGAAATGTTTTATGTCCTGGAGCTTCCCCTAACTCCAATGGTCTCCAGAGAATAGCTGTTCAGCATGATGGAATGGTATTGTAAGGAACTCAGGTTTCGTATTTCATCTGGAATGCATTATTTCACATAGAGAAATCTAGCACTGTTTTAATCCTGACAGTAAAGTTTTATTATATATCAGTTGATTAAGGATTTTAAGAAAACAATGTACATACCTAGGAATCTTTAGATTCCAACATATGCCTGACTAAATTGTACTTACATTAGCTGAAAACTATTTTCAGTAGTTTTAAGTTCCAATCCCAAACAGTACATTTAGTTCATTTTTCACACTAACACACATGAAGATTGTATTACATCATATTTATTAACATAGCCAAATGTCTGCAGATTAAAAGTAGACAGCAATATTTGTATTCAGTAAATCCTCCTGAAAAAAAAAAAAAAACAATCACGCTCCATAGGTTAGGTATGGGAACCAGCATCATCATCATCATCAGCCCCTTTTTCCCATTTTTCTACATGGGGTCGGGATATCGTGTTAACTGTCGCCAGCTCTCTCGATTCATGCCACACTCCTGCCTTCTTCAACACTCACGCATGACTGACATAGATCATCTTTCACAAAATCCGTCTACCTCTTTGCTGGACATTCTCATTTTCTCTTACCTTCTTCCTGTCTGTCCCAAATCTTCTTCACCAGATTGTCATCTGCTTTTCTACACATGTGCCCAAACTACTGTAAGTTGTTCTCTTTGATCTTTTCTGCAACTGGAGCTACTTTGGCTTCTGCTCTTATGTCCTTATTTCTTTGTCTGTCCCACAGTGTGCATCCTACCACCTTTATCAGGTACTTCATTTCCATCACCTCTAGCTTCTTCAGCTGTTCTGCCTTTACTGCCCAGGTTTCTGTACCATACAGTAGTACTGGTCGCACCAATGCCTTGTACATCTTACTTTTCAGCTTCTTTGGAATTCTTCTGTCATAGACTATGCCTGATACTCTATGCCAGATGGCTGCAGCGCCTCTGATTCTAGCTTTGACCTCTTCATTCAGACTACCCTTCTCCTCAACCACCCCTCCCAGATACTTGAAGCTGTTAACCTGTTCCACTATCTTCCCTTCTATCTCTATTTTTAGCTTCTTCTGATTTCCCCAATTTGCTGCTATTATCACTGTCTTATCTGTGCTTAGTTTCATCCCATGTGCCTTCAGATTTGCATTCTATTCTCCTATCCTTTGCTGACGTTCTAGCTTAGAGTCTGCCTGTACTGCCACATCGTCTGCATACAGCAGCTTTGTTGATCCGTCCCCTCCAACATGTTTGCTAATGTAGTCCATCACCAGTATGAACAGCAGTGGGCTCAGAGCTGAACCTTGATGTACACCCACACCCCATGGAAACCCCTCTGTAAGGCCAAACACCATCCATGCTTGAGTCATTTGGTCCTTGTACATAGCCTGCACTAATTCTACCAATGTTTCTGGGACATCAAACCACCACAGTACTGCCCAGATCAGCTTTCTTGGGACCTTGTCATATGCTTTCTCCAAGTCTAGGAATGCCCAGTTGGACTCTCTCCTCATCTCTAGCTTCTTCTCAAGTATCTGTCGCAATGCAAACATCAGGTCAATTGTGCTGCATTCTGATCTGAATCCAAACTGCCTGTCTCCTATCATACATTCTACTACTCTGCGTATCCGTTTATCAATCACTCTCTCCAGAACTTTCATGCAATGTGATAGGAGTCTGATGCCTCTGTACTGCCCACAGTTGTGGATGTCCCCTTAAGCCAGATGACTTAGTGGTTAAGGTATTCGCCTCCTATGCACAAGGTTCAATCCTGACCTCCGACCAATGCCTCTTTGGAGTTTGCATGTTCTCCCTGTGTCTCCATGGGGTTTCTCCCATGCCTGAAAAACATGCTGAGTGTTTCCATCTCAAACTCACCAATGAATGGAGCTATGGGCAGCAGCACAGACACTACACGGTGCACTATAGCGGGAAGAGTTGTACAGACCATCCACTTTGGGCATCTAGTGTGGTGTGCAGTATCCTCAAGATAGGAGAACACGGATCACAGACTGCACACCGTGGCAGGGCTAGCCACTCGACAGTGTAAAAGTATGGCTCTAGGTGATTCCGTCATGTTGACTAATGTCACCAAAAATGGACATGGGTAGCTACTGGTGATAAGTGGTTTGAGGACCGGGCCTACTCTGACTCACACTAGGGGACCCTTGCTAACAGTGGGAGGGGTATATGTGCCCCTGTTGGCCAGTGTGTGCCTGCCATAAAGCCCAGCAGCCCTAGGTCAATATGCTACTGGCTGGCCAGTGTGTAGTTGCCCAGCCTGGGTAACCTGGGGTAGCTCTGTTGAGCGAAAGCTGGACGTAAAACCAACCAACTTGCCAAACATGAACTGCTTGGAAGTGGATGACATGATGATAAGGAGGAGGCTGGACATCCTATGTATCCAAGAGATGAGATGGAGGGGCAGTGCAGCAAAGCCACTTGGTTTGGGATCCAGAGTCTACTACTCAGTTGGAGGGGCAGCCTAGAAATGGTGTAGGAATTGTGTTGAGAGAGAGGCTTCAGAAGGCAGTAAGGGATATCATTAGAATTAATGACAGACTCATGGCAGTGAGACTCCAGTGTAATGATAGGGCAGTATTCATAATCTCAGCCTATGCCACACAGCAGGGTTGTGATATTGAGGAAAAGAGTGCATTCAGACAGCAGTTGCAGGACCTACTAGATAAAGCAGGACAACATGAATTGGTGTTAATAATAGGTGACTTGAATGCACATATTTCGACAGACAGAACAGGATATGAGGACTGCCTGGGTCCAGATGGGTGGGGCAACAGGAATAAAGAAGAAGTCATTCTAGACTTCTGTCTGGCAAATGGCTTGATAGTAGCTAACACATGGTTCAGAAACAGAGACAGCCAGAAGATCACATACAAGAGTAGTCAACATGCAACTCAGGTAGACTTCCTCCTAGTAAGGAGTAGGCACTGGGGTAAATTCCATGCCTGCAAAGTCATCCCCAGTGAAACAGTCAGCCCACAGCATAAGCCACTAGTTGCCACAATCAGCTGCAAGCAGTGGTCAGAGAAAGCTCTAAGTCAACAAAGACCAGGTTGAAGACCTGGAAGTTGACTGGAGAGAAAGTACAACAGCTCAAGGAATTACTCAGGGCTCTAGCACCCCAAAATAGAGGAGGAAATATGTGGAGTTGAAGAAGAATGGCAGCGCCTAAAAACAGCATGTGTTACGACTACAGAAAAGATATGTGGCCGAGCCAGGTATGGAAATAAGGTACATAAGGAAAGCTGGTGGTGGAATGCAGAAGTCCAGGAAGTCATCAAAAGAAAGAAGGAGTACAGGAAGAAGTGGGAGATAGAAAAGACTGACCAGGCTAGGAAGGAATACTGGTAGGTTAACAAAGAAGCTAAGAAAGAAGTTGCAATAGCAAAGAGCAGGGCATCAGAGACACTGTACCAACTTCTGGAAAGTGACTCAGTAAGGGGCACAAAGAAACTATATCAGGTTGCAAGGCAAAGATGGAAAGATAAAGAAGATAGTCAGACACCCTTCATAAGGGATGCCAGCAACAACCTGCTCACCAGCCCAGAGGACATCAAATGCAGATGGATGGAGCAGTTCCAGCAGCTTCTGAATGAAGAAAACCCCACAGAAGCTGCACTGCTCCATAAACAGCCTACGAAGAGAGAAGAGGAGGAGCCCACTCTAGAAGAAGTAAGAACAGCACTAAAGTAGCAATTCAGCAGGCTCAGATAAGGTCACAGCAGATATGATAAAGATGCTGGGTGAGATAGGGGAGAAATGGCTCCTGAGGGTAGTAATAGCAGTGTGGAAAGAAAGGTGTATCCCAGATGACTGGAGAATAAGTATACTTGTGCCAGTGTACAAGAACCTGGGAACCAGCATGGTTTTAAATGCCAAATTAGGATTACAGTTCTTGAAAAACGGATAAACAGCAAGAATAACTACCAAAAAAAATGAGGGTTCTTTTAAGGTTTAATTTAAAAGCAGTACCCACTATACTATTCAAGTGGAATTATAGATACTGACATTGGTACTACACGTACTAAAGTAAGACCTCAGAGAAAGCATGCAAATGCCTCAGAACTTAACAGAGTTTTCATTGTTCTGATCCTCTTTAGAGAATACAGCCACCATACCTCTCAAGTGTACCTCGTTATGAGAAACGTACCTCATTTGGTGTCTTAAAAAGCTCATGTTCCTCGACGTTCCACACTGTAAGAGTCTGTCGCACATCCAGAGTTAGGAATTTTTTAACTGATATCCATGGTAAATAGAAATGAATCATATTAAGGAATTAAAGGATCGTTCTTATAAGTACAACCAGCATATTTTAACCATCCTATGACCTTCCTACTTGAAGTTGTTAGTATGCTGTTACTATATGTTCCACATTTTGCCCATTTGTTCCATATTATGAGGGCTAGTGTTCCTCATTTTGGAGATGGGAGGTTGAGTGCTATGACAGCCACAGCAGTAATCACCTCTCCAATGTGCAATGGTGATAATTCATTCGGGCTTCATGTGCACCTGCAGTTAAGTAAACCTGAGTTATAAATTTACAAATGCCAATACAGAACTGATTCTCAAAGTATATATATGTATGTTGTGATATGGACAGGCACACACACACACACACACACACACACACACACACACACACACACACACACACACACACACACATTACCTAGTGATACACTTACTACCCAAAATAATTTAGATAATTTATCCTGAACAAAAGCTGTACCGATTGACTAGACAGAGGGACCCAGCTAGTAAAGATGTGCAGCAGGTAAGAGTGATAAAGGATAATGAGGGAAATGTACTCACAAGTGAGGAGAGTGTGTTGAGCAGATGGAAAGAGTACTTTGAGGGGCTGCTGAATGAAGAGAATGAGAGGGAGAGAAGGTTGGATGATGTGTGGATAGTGAATCATGAAGTGCAGTGGATTAGCAAGGAGGAAGTAAGAATAGCTATGAAGAGGATGAAGAATGGAAAGGCTGTTGGTCCAGATGACATACCTGTGGAAGCATGGAGGTGTTTAGGTGAAATGGCAGTGGAGTTTTTAACTAGATTGTTTAATGAAATCTTGGAAAGTGAGAGGATGCCTGAGGAAAGGAGAAAAAGGGTTTTGGTACCAATTTTTAAGAATAAGGGTGATGTGCAGAGCTGTAGTAACTACAGAGGGATTAAACTGATCAGTCACAGCATGAAGTTATGGGAAAGAGTAGTGGAAGCTAGGTTAAGAAGGGAGGCGATCATTAGTGATCAGCAGTATGGTTTCATGCCAGGAAAGAGCACTACAGATGCGATGTTTGCTCTGAGAGTGTTGATGGAGAAGTACAGACAAGGTCAGAAGGAGTTGCATTGTGTCTTTGTGGATTTAGAGAAGGCATATGACAGGGTGGCTAGAGAGGAGTTGTGGTATTGTATGAGGAAGTCGGGAGTGTCATAGAAGTATATAAGAGTGGTACAGGATATGTATGAGGGTAGTGTGACAGAGGTGAGGTCTGCGGTGGGAGTGACGGATGCATTTAAGGTGGAGGTGGGATTACATCAAGGATCAGCTCTGAGCCCTTTCTTATTTGCAATGGTGATGGGCAGGTTGACAGATGAGATCAGACAGGAGTCCCCGTGGACTATGATGTTTGCAGATGACATTGTGATCTGTAGTGAGAGTAGGGAACATGTGGAGGAGAATCTGGAGAGGTGGAGATATGTTCTAGAGAGAAGAGGAATGAAGGTTAGCAGGACTAAGACAGAAAATATGTGTGTGAATGAGAGGGAGGATAGAGGAATGGTGAGGATGCAGGGAGTAGAGGTGGGGAAGGTGGATGAGTTTAAATACTTGGGATCAACAGTTCAGAGTAATGGTGAGTGTGGAAGAGAGGTGAAGAAGAGAGTACAGGCAGGATGGAGTGGGGGGAGAAGAGTGTTAGGAGTGATTTGTGACAGACGAGTACCAGTAAGAGTGAAAGGGAAGGTCTACAAAAGGGTATTGAGACCAGCTATGTTATATGGGTTGGAGACAGTGGCATTGACAAAAAGGCAGGAGTCAGAGCTTGACGTGACAGAGTTGAAAATGTTAAGATTTGCACTGGGTGTGACGAGGATTGACAGGATTAGGAATAAGTATATTAGAGGGTCAGCCCAGGTTGGAAGGTTTGGAGACAAAGCCAGAGAGGCAAGATTACATTGGTTTGGACATGTGCTGAGGAGGGGATGCAGAGTATATTGGGAAAAAGATGCTAAGGATGAAGCTGTCAGGCAACAGGAAAAGAGGAAGGCCTAAGATAAGGTTTATGGATGTGGTGAGACAGGACATGCAGGTGGTTGGTGTGACAGAGTAAGATGCAGAGGACAGGAAGAAATGGAAACAGTTGATCTGCTGTAGCGACCCCTAATGGGAGCAGCCGGAAGAAGATCCTGAACAAAAGCTAAAAAATTTGATAGCTGTCTCGGTTAGAACTAGTGTACAACAGGTACCTTATAAACAATAGGAGAACATGCCTGAAATGTTCAAAACAAATAGTATAAATTACTCCTGTGAGACCTTAATGCTTTTGCCTGAGCCAAGAACAGTACCTTTCAATAAGTCTACAGTTATCTTTCATAAATCTTCGGCTCCTATTTCTGTGTATTTTTTTGTCTCCTACATTTGAGATACAACAGGCAAAGGAATCCTCCTCATTCAAGTTGAATACAAGATATGCACAATACCTAAAGCCTGTAAGAAAAACACATCCACTCTACAGTCTATTGAAAAGAAAATCTGCTGATTCATTTCCAGCTCCACCCCTCAGTAACACCACATTCTCCAAGGCCAGATGGCTCCCAGCCAACCAGAGAGTTGAGGTACTCCTAGGGTTTCTTATTTTCAAATGACTTCAACCAGGTAATCTTCTGCTTCTTGCTTCCAAACTTCATAATAAGGCTATCCCCTATAGCCACTGTAACGTCTCCCAACTGACTCCCTCCCTGCCTTCAGACCCCCCACCCTAAATCAAACTGCACTCTGCTGATTACTCCTTCCCCTGTTTTGCACCCAAACACTGGCAAACTCCTTGTTCTCAGATAAAACAAATCTCCTCTTTCCACATTTTTACAGCACAACTCAAAATACACCTCCATTGGAAATTTGATTGCAAATGCTTTTCCACTGGACACATCATCTAACTCCTCCTTCACCTCCATCACTTCTGCTATCACCCTCTGTTCTCACTTTCTTGTCACCTCCAATATTCACTACCAGAAGAAATCTGCATTTATATTTTCTTCTGTTAATAATTTTTGCTCACTGCTTCAACAGTCTGCTAGACTCTATATCTACTGTGATAGCTCCAGATCTGTGAATTAGTTCTTTTTTTATGTTTTTGTGAATTTCTTCACCTGGGCTGTGCCTGCAAATGTCCTGCTGTGACCAGTGTAGTATCCCAGTAAACAAATCTAAATAAATAAATGATATGGAGAAGTTTAATGTCGTTGTTCTGGCTTAAAGCTATGGAGGTGAGAGTTCGTCTAAGGAATATGGACACACCTACTCCAAGAACACCAACGTTTTCCACACCGGGACTTAAAGGGTGGTAGATAATGAAGCCTAGCTTTGTTCAGCTACTATTGCTGTTATAAAGCCATTTTCAGTAACTACACAGATATCTATATTAGCAAGAGTTAAGAATATCTGTAAGGAGCACAACTTCTTGTTTAGGCTTCTAACACTAAATACTGCTAATTTTATATAGTTTTGACCTTGAATAACTATGCAGATTACTTGTGGATACTGACCTTGTCTAAAAAACTGCATTATGGGAGAGGAAATGTTCCTGGCCAATATGTGGAAGTCATGGGGAGAGAGGAGCAGGTAAAACAGCCAGGGTTGCTGATCATCTCCACCTAGGGTGATATGTATTAAGATTCTCTTAGAATGACAATAGCTATGCTAATAACTGAAATCAGTTATTTGTTTGCATTGTGGCATCATTTCTGACAATGGTAGGATATTGCTCAATACTAGTTTCACACTAATTTTAGATGCATATTCTGAGAGCTCCAGCGTGTCCCTCTTTAGGTGAACCAAGGAGGTATGTCTCAAGTCATTCACTCACATGTGTGCAATGGCCATGCCATATGTGTACTTAAGGTGAGGTGACATGAGGGCCCGAGTGACAATGCAGATCCTGGCACCTGAGAAGCAACAAACCATCACAATGCCTTTGCTCAGCCTAGTGAGTGGTACATCTGTGTGTTTGATTACGGAGTCAACAATGACTGCAAAATTACCAGATGCACTGTCTCAGCTTTGGTGCCTTAAGGGCTTTGGCTTGCCAGCTGAGTGATTCCTTTTTCTAGCTGTACTAACTGTAGTGTCTGTGTATGTTGTTAGCCTCCTTAAAGCATAAATGATATAACTGGTATATATCTAAGCAAAATGTTGAGCATACACTTGTGGCACTTGATGTTAATTCTCTGTTTACTGTGATCCCTCATTCTTGTGGGATTCAGGCAGTTTGTGAATTTTTATGTGCAAGTAGCTCCTTTTTTAGCAGAGAAGTTGGAATGGTGTGTGAGGTGTTAGAGACAGTTCTTAGTAGCAATGCTATTATTTTTGAAAAACAGATTTATCATCAGATATCTGGTGTGGCAATGGAGACTTCCGTCACAAATACCTATGCTAATGTGACACTCAATAAATAGGAGTCTGAGTTTATTTTTAATCCCCAGATATACTATTCAAAAAAATTATCTTTTTTTTAAGCATTTTGCTGATGACATATTTTTTTACTTTGGGAAGGGAGTGATCAAGAACTTGTTGAATTTGTTAGGTACCTGGATACCACTACTACATTTCTGAAATTTTAGATGAACTTCTCTAAAGAAGAAATTAAATTTTTGAATGTAAACATCAGAAATAAAAGTACTGAAATGGATACTAGTATTTTTAAAAAAGAGGTACAAGCCAATAAGTACCTGCATAGAAGAAGCATGCATCCTAATCATACTTTTTTGGGGTATTGTTAAGACTCAGCTCACGCAAGCTAGTAGACTGAATACTAATATACAAGTATGTAATAAGCAGAATCAGACTATGTACAATGTTTTTAAGATGAGAAGGTATGAAGACACATGCTAGAAGATTAAGATTTAACTCAGCAGGTCCTAGGAATAGGCAAGGAGCAGCGAGACCTCATTTTATGCAAAATAATGGAGATGGATTAGTAAGAACTATGATGGAAAGGGAATTAAATATATGTTATGTAATGAATCACAGTAGAAAAACAAATACCGTAAGATGTAGAGCCCCTGAAATCACAGACACTCAGGTTAAAACAGCCCCCTCCAAAGCCAAAAACACAGCATCAATGCGACCGGGCGGTGTCCCAGGCTGCATCCTACAAGAGCTCCAAGACGAACTAACCCCTCACCTAAACACACTGTTCAAACTCAGCCTCTCCACAGGCTACATGTCCATAGAGTGGCACACAGCAACAGTTATTCTGCTCCACAAAGGTGGAGCCACAATAGACTCCGGGAACTATCACCCTATAAGCCTGACTAGCTCGGTCTGTAAGGCTATGTAGCGCATCATCATGGAACTCATTAACAAAGACATTGGGAACCTCCAAACACTGGACCCTACCCAGATCGGCTTTGTTAAGGGCAGATCATGCCTCCTAAACCTGGTGGGCTTCTTTGAGACAGTTACCAAGGCTATAGATGAGGGAAAGGTGGTACACACAGCCTACCTAGACCTCACAAAGGCCTTTGACACAAATCCCCATTCTGGTATTACAGACAAGGTCACCAGCCTAAACATAAACCCCTACGTCACAAGGTGGGTTGCCAACTGGCTCATGGACAGAACCCACATGGTGAGCATTGTGGGAGCTAGGTCCGACTCGAAAACGGTTACAAGTGGCGTTCCCTAGGGCTCAGTCCTAGGACCCCTCCTGTTCTGCATATACTTCTCAGAGGTACAGGCAAGCATAGGAGGACTATGGCTGACCAAGTTCACAGACAACTGCAAACTAGGGGTTATAATTGACTCTCTGGTTGACACAGACATCCTCCAAAAGGGTCTCAACTGAGACAGATACCTGGTGTCAAAAATCATGGCCTCAAGCTAAATGCCAAAAAGTGCATAGTCATTGCCTTTGGAAAAAACAAAGTACCCACAAACTACCACACAGGTGGTAGTCCCCTAAATATAGAAGATGTAATAAGGAATCTGGGGACCCAAGTAGATAGTAATCTCTCCTTTGATAATCACATTGCCAAAGTGGTTAGAAAATCCTTCTATGTGGCCCACCTAATCACAAAAGGGTTCGCATCCAGATCAAAAGAGCTCATTGTGCCCCTCTTCTCATCACTCATCAGACACATCATAGAGTACAACACTCCATTTGGGATGTAGCTTACAAGACACCTGCAACAGCTGGAAAGACCAAAGAAGTACCTCACCAAGAGGATCACTGGCCTCAAACAGATGCCCTATGCAGCTCGACTGAAAAACTCCTGCTGTACTCGGTTGCATACCGCCTACTCAGAGGTGATCTCTGCCTGACATACAAGGCCATGTCCAACCCAGAATTGATGGACATGCTCCACTTAAAGAAAACCATATCCTCTCGAGCCACACTCTCTAGGACTGAAACCTCAGCACAACAATAAATAGGATGTGCCGGAGGGATAGATTCCTGTCCCAGAGACTTCCCATGCTTTGGAACAAGATTCCAATCTACATTAGACAGAGCTCCTCGCTAACACTCTTCAAGAGAAACCCTGATGAGTGGATGGGAAACAGAAAGTTTACACCGGGGATCACTTCAGTGACTCTGCTGGACAGAAGCACAGGGAACTAATCTAAGGGGGCGGCGGAAGCCAACACATTCTAGCTAGGCTTATAAATGCCTTCGGGCAGATATCCTAGTACCCACCCATGAACCTATATATCATCTCCAATAATTGGGAAATTTTCCATGTATTACCAGATGTTAAGAACTTTGTTGGAGACAGACCAAGTATTGCTGATAGGAATCACCAAAATTTGAAACAACGCCTTTGGTGTAAAGAAATGAGTAATGTAGCAAATTACAATATCAGAAAGAAACGATGGTAACTTTCTTGATACAATTGCTCGTGTTGTAAAATGATTCTGACAAATAGTGAGTTTTTATACCCCACTACTAGTAGGAAATATGAATTTAATAGTTATCTTACCTACAATACCATCAATATAGTCTATTTAGCTACATGTACTGCATGCTCTAGCTCCTGTGTGTGGAAATGTACAAGGAAACGTAAAGAACACATAATTGAACATCACTCAAAAACTCCTCAAATCGCATCTTCTAAGTACCTGGTATAACCCTACCCACACTGCTATTAACTCCCCAAACTCCTCTCTGATTGCATGCTGGATCTCCAGTCCCCTGTAGGCTTGGTCATCTGAAAGGGTACTTTTAACTGTAGAATCTTACTTGATATATTTTCTTCTCTTATTAATGTATGACTGACATTGTATTTTTACCCATGTTCTATATCTTCTTTTACCTGGAGTGATTTATTAATTTCTTGTTATATTACTATGCTCAGCATACATGATGAAACCTGTTTTGTGTATTATGCTGGATGTACTGTAACTACATTGTCTTTTACCTATGTTCTATATCTTCTTTTACCTGGAGTGTTTTATTAATTTCTTGTGATATTACTATGCTCAGCATACATGATGTAACCTGTTTTGTGTATTATGCTGGATGTACTGTATTTGTATAACTTGATGCCAGAGCTTTTCTTCCTGGGCCTCTGCTGAAAATGGACCTGGTCCAGTGGGAATTTCCCGGTTAACAAACGTAAAATAAATACAATAAAATAAATAAAAGAAGACATATCACCACTAATTCTCTTGCTAAAAATATATTAGACTATGGTACAGGACATATGCTTAAGTTTAGAGTCATCCAGGTACTAGCTAAAAACATAAGAGGGGGTGATACTAATAATAGACTGGAAGTAATGGAGTATGGGTGGATCTTATGGTTAGAAGCTGACTATACATCTGGCTTGAATGTTGCAGCCCATTTTGAAACAGAAGCAAATGAGGATGAAATTATTTATTTTATTTAAATATAGTATTTATCAGTGTTATTTATATGTTTTTAATTATTGTATGATATGTGATACAATGTTCAGTATATGGTTGTCCTTATGTGAACACCCTGCTAATTTGTTTAAATAATGCAAATGGTGAGACAGGAAAGATTGACAAAGGGGAGACACAGCTGGAACACATCAAGAAAGGTGTATTGAAGGAGATGCGACTAAACCCACCCTTACAGTCTGAATATTTGTTTTTATACAATGATAGTGTAGGTGGGAAATAGGTAAGAAGTTGTATGAAAGAGAAGGGAAGAAGGGGAGAGGAGGAGTGACACCAGCAGGAATCTCCAGTCCACAGAACTTCAAACGTTTCTGCTGCCAGATGGTGGGGTAGTGGTCAGCAACAGGATACTGTGTCTTGAACACAGTGAAGACAGGCTTCAACTGGCTGAATCCATCAGTCTACAACCTGCTGAAGACATCCTCAACCAAGTGCCGAAAACCTCATTCAATGAGGCTTGCCAGGTTGCCATGTGCCAGGGTGCACCTCCTGACTCTGCAAGGACATCCCTGGCCTACACAAACAAAAATCTTTCTTTACAAAAAACATCTGCATGCAATTTAACTACTACCTAAGGTAAGGCAATACTAAATGGAATTATGTGGAAATGCAATTTTTTTTTGCTTTCTATATAAATACATGAATAAGTAGTTTTAAGTGCACTTATGCAGATGTATAGCTATAATTTACAGACGTGTGCAGATTATTTTGCTCACACATATATATGTGTCTTTATACAGACACATGTTATCACATAAAGAGTCTATAAATCTGCATACAGATGTAGCTCTGTGCACAGATATGTTTATGCTTTCTTTTGCATTATTACAAAAACATTACAAATACATATTTGAAGTTACACAAATTTCTTCTAGCAAATCTAGTCTTCTTAAAGTTCATTTTTTAAACTTATGTTTAATATGACCAAAAAGAAAAAAAATACTTACTATACAACTTTGTTAATGGTACCTGGTCAACCCACTCAGCTACCTGGTCAGGCCTATGCTTCTGTGATGGCACTGGTCGCTGGAGCAGTGATTCCTATCAGGGATCCAAATCCAAGTGTGTGACCCTCCAGTGGCAATGAAACGAAAAGCAGAGATTTAAAGGAACTTCAAATAAGATGCATTCATAAAAAATAATAAAGTTTATTCCAATGAGTGGCGCCAAAGGCTTCTTCAGACTCTTAAAACAATGAATAAAACTGTTTGAATCATTTTTAAACCATCCTTAAGCTTCCTATTGGACATTACAAATTGATATGTCACATGTTATCTTGTCTTAAAGGAACAGATACTCAAAAAAGTTAACATAGTTAAATGCAACAATATTTAGAAGGAATACTTCCAAATATACAATTAATGATCAGAATGTCCATGCAAATAAGTAAAAATATGCATATACCCTGATACATTCTAAAAAATAAAAGGAGCATTGTGCTTGGTCCTATATCATTCTACAATCATTAAAAAACTGTTGCTACATTCATTAAAAACCCTGAACATTCTCTCTCCTCATGGTGTTAAAAACATTAAAATCCTTAGATAAACAGCAAGTTTTATCGCGTTTCAATATCTAGCATCTCTACTAAGATAGTGGTGTGTCGAATGCTACTTTGCATATATCAGGTTAAAAAACTAATATAGCGAGAACTCTGTACTAAAAATGTAAGCGTACCTTTACCACAAAACAACATAGCGAATGTAATGTATTTCGCGATGTGCCTCATCAAGGAGTCAGACCTCATCATATCGGTGAAAGGCTGTTGTCCAAGATTAAAAAATTCCACAAATGGGAACCTCTTAGATTCCACGTAAAACAAACTGTTTACAAGTTGTAAAGTGCCGTGTGCTATAGGAACTCTGAATGCAATTGAGTACAACATAACTTCATGCGCTATGGTAACTCAACGTGCGGTGAGCACGTTCTAAGCATCTAAGTACTGAACAACAGAAACAATGTTTAAATTTCTAAGAAAAAAGGTGAGCCTATATTCGTGCTGTTCTGTGCCTAAAATAGACAGTATTTGTAAGCACGATTATGCCCTAGAAGCATATATTGATCACAAAGTGTCACTATTTAAAACAATGAAACGTGTACATATTAATGAGTACACTTATTAAAGTGTTCGCTGAACATGGCAGAGATGGCATTAACTAATACAAAATAAAAAGATAAAAACAGATAAATAGTGGAATGCTAGGCGTAACACATAAAAATTGACACAATAAAGCTTGAAATTAGCACAAAGCACACATATAATAATACCTAAGTATAAAGCTCCATAGATGATAGGGTCCTAACTAGTAAAAAGCAACTACTTCCATGTACATCGTTGGTGCTAAATATAACAACATTCTAAGTAAAAAGGTCAAATGAAAAATAAGAAGAGATAAACAATCCGCAACAATACTAAGCCTGTACCTAATGATAAAACAAAACTATCTATTGATGTATGGGGTACCTAGCTCAGTCGTAAAATAAATTCCAGCTACAGTGAACAAATATATAGACGATATGCATGCTTGTATATACATGTGTATATATTTACACACATGCATGTGTAAACTATGCCCAATAACCACTAATATATTTAGGTGGTGAAAGGAGGGATGAAAAACATACTAGTATGTGAGGTATGGGCTCAGAAGTAAGGCTAAAACAAGAAAGCGACGTATCCAAAGGTCCATCAGTTCCTGGGATTTGATACTAAGAACACATCTACTTGTGGCTATAAAGCTCAGAACATTAATACTATGAAAATAATTATATTCAGTCTACAAGGACTGATTCTTACACTGATTTACTATAAAAGTGACATCAATACGTAGTTTTAAAATTACCTTACTACTCTATTTAGGTAATAGTAGGTTAAGTCATCTTCGTAGTCTTCTACTTCTTAAAAATGGTTTGAGTTGCACTTTATCATTAAGCCCTGGTGACCTATCAGACCTTAGTCTGATAATCCAACGTGTCTCCTGTTCTAAGGTTTTGTTGATTAGATCACCACCTCTAAAACCCACGCTGACTTGTTCAATAACACAAAATTTAAAATTATGATTGGTGCCTGCTGTTGTATTGTGTCTAGCTAGGGCATTGGTCTCAGTACCTATCCTAATGTGGTAAATATGTTCCCTAACTCTTTCCTTAAGTGATCTATTGGTTTTGCCAATGTAATAGCTTTGCAGGTTATACAGGTGGCCATGTATACCACATTCTTACTTTCACAGTTCGCGTTAGTTCTGAAGTTATATGTGCGTGGCGTAACAGGATGCTCAAAAGTGGTATCTTTATTAATGTAGATGCATTGATTACAATGACCACAGGGTACTGTGTTTCTATCATTTATTGGTCTACTTTTCCCGGATGTTTGGGTCTACATAAAATGCTTCTTAAATTCTGATGATTCTTGTAGGTTATACGTGGTGTTGGTCCTACTACCTCATTGACATCCCTATCGGATTTCAGTATTCCCCAGTGTCTATCCAGGGTTTTTTTCAAGTTCATTTTACTGAAAGTGAGGTTGGTTCTAATTTCAGTTTTAAAGGCTTGGACTCTTCATACTACCTTCATGTGCCATAAAGTAAGGTTTAGCAGTACTCGTTCTTAGACGCTCCACAGTTCTGACCATTTCTAATATTTCATTTTCTTTATAGCCCCTTTCTAGAAATCTATCCTTCATGTCCTCTATTCCTTTCTCATAGAACTCTTGTTGTGGGTTCAACCTTGATACTCTCATGAATTGTCCTTTAAGGACATTTTGGAATACATGTACAGGATGCATACTGTTTCTGTGTAGTATGTTGTTTCTTTGGCAGGCTTTCCTATGAATGGTTGTATTAATAAGGCCATTGGACATCCTGAATACTTCCACATCCAAAAATGGTATAGTTTCATCTGAAAAATTCATGGTGAATTTTAAAAATCCGTAGTGTTATCCAAATAAGAAACGAAATTCTTTAAAGAGGGTTCATCACCCAACCAAATAAGGAAGAGGTCATCTACAAAGCGGCAATACATACCAACAAATTCATTGAAAAGTGGATGGTCATATAAGTGAACATCTTCCCACCTAGCCATCACTAGGTTGGCGTAACTATTAGCACAAGATGTGCCCATAGCTACGCCATCCTTCTGTAAGAATATGGATTCTTGAAAAGCAAAAGCGTTGTTAGTCAAGACAGTCTCAAGTAACAGAGTTATAAGATCAACTTTTTATCCGAAAAGTCGGAATGTATCTTCAAATATTCTGTTAACATTCTTATTCCTGTGTCATTAGGAATTACAGTGAATAAACTGACTACGTCTAGTGTCACAAAAAAGTAATGTTGCTGTTCACCTAAAGGTCGAGTTTGAGAGTATAAATCTAAGAGAAACTGTTTGCTATCTTTCAAAATATTCCTATTGTCATTGACTAAAGGTCTTAATACACTTTCCAAGTAAATAGATAAGGGTTCAGTGACCCAACCTTGCCCTGCAACAATGGGTCTGAGTGGTGGATCTACGCTGTTTTTATGGACTTTGGGGAGTCCCTGTATAATCGGGATGATGGGGTTGTTCACCTTAAAGTACTCATAGAGTTGTTGAGTTATGTCCAGAGACATAACTAAGTCATTCAAGGTATTATAAACACTGAACACCATATCTATTAAATTGTCCTTAGTTAGTATGGAGTAAGTATTGCTGTCATTTAACATTTGAAACATTTTGTTAGTGTAGTATATATCATCCATGATGACCACGAGGCCACCTTTATCAGCTGGTCTTATTATTATAGAGCTATCATCTTTGAGTGAATACAATGCTTGTCTCTGCTTATAGTTTAAATTGCGTCCATGTCTTGAAGGTGTTTTCTCCTGATAGCATTTGTATATGTCATCTTCCACTACATTGCCAAACACTTCAATTGTTGGGTGAAGTTGAGGCACGTAAGTGCTGTTAGGACGGTGCTTATTCTTAACTGAATTGTCATCAAACTGTCCAAACTCTAGCCTTAGTTGTAAATTACGAATGAACATTTTGGTTTCTATAATAGTGTCCACTAAGTCACTGTTCTTAGTGGGAATAAAACTTAGTCCTTTATTTAGGACTTGTTTCTCATACTCATTTAAAACCCTGCGGAAAGGTTCATGATCAATGATTCTGCCTCCCCACATTTTCTTTATCGTGGGGCCTACTTGTTCCTGCTCGTCTAACGATCCTTTCCTCTTCTGTCTCCCCTGCTGGTTGACCTTCTTTTGTCCAAAAATGATTTTGTGCTATGGGAGGGGGCAGGTAATATATTTGTATTCACAATAACACTATTTGTTTTGGTCTTACCACTGCTGCACCTGACCTCTGTACATCCGTAATGCAGCCTATCAGACCTTCACCTACAACAGTACTGTTAACTCTCCCATTTCCTTGTGTCCTGTTAGGGCTTACATTGTCCGTTTCTAGATTATTGTTTGCTGTGACTGGTTGATCAGATTCTGTGGTTACACTGGTACCTAAAATGTCAGTGATATCACTCTGCTTATTGTTTAAATCAATTCTATTAAATGATCTACTTTCTGAAGTATCACTGTGTGGATGTCTATCGGGATTGATTATAGGTGTGCTCAGTGTGGCATTCACAAAATTGTTACCTGTTCTACCTGGAGGCCTGCGTGAGGCATTTGAGCCCTGACTATAGTGTAAATTTGGATTCATTTCCTAGGCCAGGTGAATACATTATTGTTCTTAAAATCTCTTACATCCCTGGTAATCTTAGCTTTCTTTTGGTCTAGCAACCGTTTCTCTAAAACAAAACATCTTCAATTACTTTCCTAATTTTCCCATGCACATCTCATTGTTAGCATATTTACTTTCAAAGTCTTTAAACAAGTTATTTACAGTCAATCTCAGTCTCTCCTCTTCAGGCAGATGAAACTCAATTAAGAGTTTCATATAACTAAAACTCAACTCCATGTTGAGTTGCTGCCAGCGATATAGTAAGTCTGGTAATGAGGTACCAGATGTAGGCATCTTCAGTACGCGTAGGCCGCGAGGTATAATCCGTTTGTTCAAACAACTTTCAAAATAATGTCTTTGAACTTGTAGTTTAACCAATTTACCAAAAACATACTCTAAATCTTGTAAGTCTTTAACAGAATCCATAGTACTCACATCAGTTCGAGTGACTGTCCCTCCATCAACAACTGGATTAAAATCCAATAATGAATTGATACTTCCAGATACACAAGTCTTAAATCTGTCAAGGACATTAGAAGTATGTTCCAGAACGCGTGGTACATATGGTAGTTCAATGTTTATGCTGCTTTCGTTCGCCATCCTTACTTCCTGCATTTGGCTTTTTGATTCCTATCAGGGATGATAGATGCTTACACAACTCCCACCAGATATCAATCATTTTCTATTCAGATTCAGAGATGCACTCTGGGATCTAGGTCTTACAAGGCTTTTGTTTTTGTAGGGCGTCATACCTGTGGTGGCATTAGTGGCTGAAGCGGGTGATTCCCATCAGGGATGACAGGTGCTCGTGCATCTCCTATCTGATGTAAATCTTCTTTCATCCCAAGCAAAATGCACTCTGGGATCTTATCCAGATACAACTCGTTAACAAGGTAGACCATAATGTTGGTCTCCTTATCTGATCAGCTCCGAGCATAGCCTTATGTCTTCACAAGTGCTGCCATCATTAGATATGCCTGTAATAGAATGAAGAAAGTCTAAGCAGGGATGTGGTTCATGTGTTTAGAACCACTCCCTCTGGGCTGTGCCATCACCTTAATTAAATCAAGTTAATGAGTAGGGACATTAGACCAAGTGCTGTTATTACAAATTTGGTTTAACCAAAAATGCTTTGTCACACGTCTTTTATAAAGAAGATCCAAGCATTTAATTTATATGGTGGATAAAACACATATGCAATCATAATATTTGATTATATTACTTACAACTGATGGGCGTTGCCTTAGCTACCATGTTTTTGGAGTATTACACCTGAATGTCATTTATTCATCTTCTTCTTCTTTAGGCTTTTTCCAGTTAGGGGTCGCCACAGTGGATCACCTGCCCGCTCATGATTGGCAGTAGAGTTTTATGGTGTCGAGTTGCCAGCCCGACGCCCAACCTTTCCACAGAAGGCAAACACTCACACCTAGGGCCAATTTAGAGTGTCCAATCCACCTACAGCATGTCTTTGGGATGTGGGAGGAAACCACAGCACCTGGAGGAAACCTACACAACTACAGGGAGGACATGCAGACTCCGCACAGAATGCACCCCAGCCGAGGATCGAACCAAAGAACCTCTCATTTACTCATGCAGTACAACAAATTTTTTTGGGAGGGGGGGATGATTGCAGAAATACTCATTCCTATGTGTGTGAGGACCAACATTTATTAAATGTTGAATTCTTTAAAGTGAGAAGGTGAGACAGATGATATTAGATGGGTGGGGATTATACTTCATAGGTGTGTAACCTCTTATGCATATGGCTCCATTTTTTTAAAATATGTTCAATTTTGAGCACATCTGAGGCTATATGCCCATTTCCACTGCATGCTGAGGATTGCAGAATGTTCATGTCAAGTCAAGGAAGCATTCAAGTGCAGATGAGAATACATTCAATGCATAACTGGCCATGTGCATTTGTGTATTACTGCAATTGACAAAAATAAAATAAAAAGGGTCTAATATGCATACAAAATTTGTAAAAGGACCTGAATTGTTGTGAAATAGTTTAATACTGTCATATTAACTTGCAATTACTCGAGTTAGGTGGCAAAACACTTAAGAAACCATGGACTTTTTAAAGTAAGAAAAATACCAAAAATATTGCATTTCTGTACAGAAAATTTTAAAAGGGTGTAAGATTATTCAGTTCACTTTAAGAAATGTTTGTTTTACTATCGCTTTAGTGAATACTGTAAAGCTACCATAAGCTGCCATTTGTGAATGGAAATTCATTACTGTAAAAGTGGAAATAATTAGTGATCACTGACAAAGTAATTTATTTTGATGCACACATGGTAGAAATGCAGTGATTTAATTGTGAAGCACTGAAGTGGCCAGGATGTTTTCTAGGCTCAACATACGGGTCTTTGCTGAAAGATTTCTGAGAGACACTGCTGAATGAAAAATGATAGTATTATGATGACAGGAATGTAGTATAGGCAAGGTGAAGGATGAGTCAATTAACAAACAGATTATTTTACTGTTATGACTGTATTTGTGATACTGCAAACATTGCTGTAGCACAACTTTACTTGGATGGACTGCAATTTTTCATATGAGTATAATGTGGGGGTTTGTGTCACCTACCTTTTTTATGAGGGTGAAAGGCATACTGTCATAGGATCATAGGAAGTTACTAGGCTATTGGCCGTGAAGCCCTTACAAGCCTAGCCAAGACTGTGTCGTTTACATGGTGAAGCACAACAGATTTATGCAGGCCATGTCAGCATTCCTCTACACCTAGCAGAACCTCTCATTCAAGAACCCAGTCAGTACAGTGTCCAAAAAACTTGCCTACATCAAGTAGGTCAAAACATCAGGCCATCTCACCATCCAGTTTTCATGACAGCCCTTTTTCAAAATCACTTTCACTATCAACTAGCCTATCTTTAGGAGATGTGTGACACATTTGACTTTGACCTTCTGCAAATCAAGTGTGACATTTCTGTTACTTAAAATTTTACCTTTACAAACACAGGTCAGCATTGAACTCAAAGGGTAATAGGTTATTTAAATAAAATGAGGGTGGTACTTAGGATGCTTTTCAAATGTATGCATTTCATTCCTGCAGTGGTACTGCTTAAAACCTCAAAGAACCATAGAACAAAATCTATACGTCATAGCATATACTTGCAAGCATAAACACCAATGTTTTATGCCTTACCATTCTTACAGCTGTCAGTTGCGTGAAACTTAAATGTTTTCATGGAAATACATTAATGAGAAAATTATAGATTAAAATGAGTATTCTGTTATGTAAACAAACACTGCTGCCACTTCACTCAGACCACTGTACAAATGATATTTTTTGTTTTTGAAGCACATATTATCGTGTCTGACAAAACATAACTACAGTACTTCAATAAAAACACACTTTAAACTGAGAAAACACTGCATAATACAAAAACAATATGACACATTTCCATTCAAATGCAATGTATGAACTCAAATTAAATAATGAACTAGCAGTTTTTACTAACTGAACTACTTGAAGACATTCAGTACGTACATACAAAGTAAACCACCACATTAGAGTTTATTATGAAAAACAGTTAAAAATGGGATTACTACTTATATGATGCCTACAATATCAATCAGTAGTCAGGCATGACTTTTACAAACAATAATATGAGTAAATGTTTTTAAATAAAAAATATTTAAATATGAGAAGGAATGCTGGATGAACTGTGACAGTAGACTGCACACGAGACAGCATAGCCTGCAGATAACACTGCAAGCATCAATAACTCTCTATGTGTGAAAGGAAACACTGACTAGAATGCTATGGTCCATAGTTCTAGATTAGATGTCATCTCTTTAACTGTGCAGCCATTTGCTGTGCACGAGTCTGATGCTTGAGGTCCCTTACTACTGCTGCTGCTGACTGGTCTTCTTTAGTTATAGTGGGACTGCAACTGGGTGCTGCAGTGACAGCACAGGTCACTTCACCACCAGACCAGTGCATGATCATGTTTTGCAGAATGCATTATGCAGTAAACATCCTGCATGCAGTAACTGGATCATACTGAAGGGCACCCCAGACTCATCCAGGCACCTAAAGTGACTTTTCAGGAGGCTAAAGACTTTCTCGATGAAAATATGGGTCTAGGGCAGGGTTGGTTGTAGTTTTGTTCAATAGCTTCACTTGGATCTCTCACTGGTGTCATGAGCCATGGCTCCAGCAGATATCTGGCATCACCTGAAAGACAAAAAGGAGAGAGAGAGAGAGAAGTGGGGAGACAAAACAAAGGAAAAGTGATTAAATATATTTTACCATGAATAACTACTTAAATACAATGGAAAAAAAGAAAAAAGTTTTATTTTTCCATGTATCAACAAGATGACCACTAGGCATACTATCATGTTGAAAGAGAAAGTGCAGTGAGTTAATGTACCAGATATGGGCATTGTGTGCTCTTTCAGGATACTGGGCAGAGATGATGGCGATGCATTCTCATGCATCGCACACTATGTGGCATTCACTGGAATCGTAGCCCTTCCCTGTCTACTCTAAACCTACCTAGCATCTCCTGATTGTAAAGATTATAATGGGTTACTGGCTGCTTATATCTCCAGCTTCTTGGCCGGCAAATGGCACTCAGGGCAAACAGTTTTGCCTCAGCTAAGACAAGAGGTACACAATGGTATACAGCAAGGTTAGCAGCAAGTGACAGCATTTTCACAGACTGCAAAGTAGATAGGATTGGTGACACTACCCTTTATATAACGTATAGATAGGATTGGTGACACTACCCTTTATATAACGTATAGATAGGATTGGTGACACTACCCTTTATATAACGTATAGATAGGATTGGTGACACTACCCTTTATATAACGTATAGATAGGATTGGTGACACTACCCTTTATATAACGTATAGATAGGATTGGTGACACTACCCTTTATATAACGTATAGATAGGATTGGTGCCACTACCCTTTATATAACGTATAGATAGGATTGGTGCCACTACATAGATAGGATTGGTGACACTACCCTTTATATAGTATACGAGATAGGATTGGTGCCACTACCCTTTATATAGCACGTATAGATAGGATTGGTGCCACTACCCTTTATAAGATAGGATTGGTGACACTACCCTTTATATAGTATAGATAGGATTGGTGACACTACCCTTTATATAGATAGGATTGGTGACCTACCTTTTATATAATGCTTTATAGATAGGATTGGTGACACTACCCTTTATATAACGTATAGATAGGATTGGTGCCACTACCCTTTATATATAGATAGGATTGGTGCCACTACCCTTTATATAACGTATAGATAGGATTGGTGACACTACCCTTTATATAACGTATAGATAGGATTGGTGACACTACCCTTTATATAACGTATAGATAGGATTGGTGACACTACCCTTTATATAACGTATAGATAGGATTGGTGACACTACCCTTTATATAACGTATAGATAGGATTGGTGACACTACCCTTTATATAACGTATTTGCAGACAGCGTGGAAATGTGGGAACAATTCACTATGAATCACAAACAGGAAAGAGAATGTGTCTTTAGCATACACTGTTATACACAATTTCTCACTTGCATCTCATTTTGACTTATGGCCATTGTACATCATCATAAGTGGCCACTATGAATCTCGGCTTTGCTGTGCTCATTCACAGACAGCAGTGATAGCCTTAATGCATTTGCATAATGACTATAAATACCACTCTGAAACTTGTAGCACCTCACACTTCCAGCAAACTATATATTTCAACTCCGAGATCACACTACAGTGAGGAAAATAAATAATTTCCCGATCCACACTGTACCACAATCTCTGTTCATTACATCAAGCATATATAAGCAAATTTGTTGCAAAGGACACTCGAAAATTTGCAGGTTGGCAATATGGGAATCAGCCAACTGACATTCAACATTCCCATTTTTGCTGAACCTTCATTCATTCTTCATTTTGACAGTAAACCCCTCCACACATCTATGCTATATGTGAATTAATTCTGAGACTGTCATACCTCAAATTTTGGAATCTACTATGTGATGGTGCCATCTCAGGCTTAGTACATACTCATAGCTTTACAGATCCAGTGCTGCGTTCCAATTTTATTTCATCCCCTTTTGCGTTTCAAGGTTTGAATAAAAATAAAAATACACACACACACATACATACACACACACACACACACATATATATATATATATATATATATATATATCTATATATATTTAGGTTTACCATCATGTTTTCGAAACGCATTCCATCGAATGCACACATCCACAAAAAATAAAAATAAAAACATCGTTCATGTAAGAAACTGGTAATGTCAACAGGTCATCATTCAAAGCACTCGACATTACACAGTGTACCTTGCCAACCAGCCATGTACAATTAATGTATTGCAGGGTAGCAAGCACACCTGCACCCCCTTTGTGGGGAGCTGCTCCCTCACACTCACTGCTCATTATATAACAAGACTCCAGGATCTCACTACAGTGAGGAAATGTGTACATTTCCTACTCCTCACTGTACTGTGATTTCCAAGCAGAAAGTCGACATCAAAACAGCGATTGCACACTAGCATTCATTGCTGTGGTGTCGACCATTTTTGGATCGGCCTTCTGTGAACTGGAAAATAACATTTCAACTATCCCAGTTCGACTGAATGGCATCTGAAATTACATACATATATATATATATATATATATATATATATACATATATATACATACATACATATATATATACACATATATATATATATATATATATATATATATATATATATATATATATATATATATATATATATATATACATATATATATATATATATATATATATATATATGTGTATATATATATATATATATATATGGTATATATATATATATATATATATACATATATATATATATATATATATATATATACATTATATATATATATATATATATATATATATATATATATATATATATATGTGTGTGTGTCTACTACTACTGTATAAATTCGAAAATACACTTCTTCGAACTCACACAGTAGACACTGGGTTATGCAAAGGTGCACTTAACCAAAAGTGCACTTTTGCAAAACCCGCATCAGCAAACTGGCTACTACTGACTTCAGTGCAGTAGTTACGGACCTTAGGATTAGGGCACGGGTCATGGTAAGGGGATAGCTAGTATATACACATATATATATATATATATATATATATACACTTATATATATATATATATATATATATATATATATATATATATATATATATATACACATATATATATTTATATATACACATATATATATATATATATATATATATATATATATATATATATATATATATATATATATATATATATACATATATATATATATATATATATATATATATATACACATATATATACACATATATATATATATATATATATATATATATATATATATATATACATATATGGAGCATAGGTAGAACAGTCCATGTGCGGGATATTTATCCTTTAGCTTCACGAACATGCCACAGCATCTGCAAGAGTAAAGGTCCTGTAAGGACTGGAGGTCTGATCCGGTGATTTTTCCTGGCCTGCTTTACAACCTTCTCTAATGCATTGTAATTGGTGTATGAGCAGTTTTCATACCAGACTGTGGTGCTGTTAGTTAGCATCCTTTCAACTGTGGCCCTGTAGAAGGTCATGAGGATGTAGGAGGGGAGATTTGCTCTGTGTAGTCACCAGAGGAAGTGGAGAATTGTTGGGATCTCTTTATAAGGCTGGAGGTGTTTATTTTCCAGCTGAGGACATCTGACGTGCACATCTAGGAATTTGGTGCTTTTTACTCTTTCCACTGCCTACCACTGATGGTGATGGGTGCATGGGATCCTTGATTCCTCCTGAAGTCAACAATGATTTCTTTTTTCTTTTTGTCAACATTTAGTGGTAGATTGTTGACAGTGCACCATCTGGTGAATAGGTTCACTTCCTCTTTGTATGTCCCTTTGTTGTCATTTCTGATAAGGCTGATCATGGTGGCATCATTGGCAAACTTGGCGATGTGATTTGTCTGATGTTTTGCAGAGCAGTCATGGGTCAGTATTGTGAAGCAAAATTGAATTGTAATCTGAGCTGCCTAGATGTGGGGGAGAACTGCTTTGAAAACTTTCCTGACATTTACATACACTTGGTGTAATATATTTGCTCCCCATATGGCAAAGTCCACATACCGATAGTAGTGTGGAAGTACTGTTTTCAGCTTGATTTGGTTAAAATCTCCTTCCATAATATTCAGACACTCATGGTTTTTGTTTTGTAGCTCACAGGGTATCCTGTACAGGCTAGCAAGTACATTTTTAGTGTTTGCACTCAGAGGTATACAGACTGCTATGATATAAATGGCTGCAAATTCCCTAGGCAGATATAATGGATGACATTTAAGCGTAAGGTATTCAATGTAAGCAATGGCTGAAGGCAATCTCGTTATTAGACCAGCAGTTGTTTACATGCATGCAAACTCCCTCACCTCTGGCTTTGCCACTGATGGCCTGTATCCTGTCTGCTCAGAATAAGGTGTAATCCTCTATTCCCACAGCATAGTTGTTGATATTTGAATTTAGCCAAGTCTCTGTAAAAATGATTAAACAGCTGTTTCTTACCTTAAAATTTGTGTTTAAGTCCAACCTGATGTAATCTATTTTGCTATCCACAGACTGAATATTTGCCAGCAGTATGTTTGGAATTGCAGGCCTGTGTGGAGCTTTCCTTAGTCTGACACTAATACCTATTCTTTTTCCTCTTTTCCTTGGTCTGTCACATCTCCTGCATTTTATTCATTGATTTTTGCAGTTAATCCTGGAAACAAAGAAATTGCAGCACACTGGATGAATCTTAATCATTATCCCCAGCTCACAGAGTGTTTCAGCCCTCACAGGGCCTGCAGGCAGCAGCCCTGCAAAACATTCACATGGTGAGACAGATTCTAGCAAATTTAGCAAGGTAAATCTTTTATATATCCTTCTTACATTCAAAAATTCAGTAAAAATTGCATTTTCTTGAAAAACAATCGATGAAGAAGATTATAGCCTGGAGGTACAAGTTCTGTACCTGATACATTGGGTTTCAGCCATGTTTCTCTGAGTGCAAATATGTCAGGGGTATAGTGTGATAGCCATACATGTAGGTTAATTATTTTGTTGCAGATGTTTCATATGTTTAGTAGGTCTATCAGCAGACTACTGGGGGAGATGTGTTGTTGGATTGGGAAGGTATGGTTGCACCTGGGTTTGGGTGAATATCTCAGCTCTGGACTAAAGCTGAGGATAGTGGCAGTAGTGGAAGAAGATTATATGGAATTATCTTTGAATTAGGTTTTGAAAGGAAAAATGGTTTGGAAGGAAGACATGATTGAGAGAGTCTATATTTTTTAATAGTAAAGTATTTGCATTATATAGGCTAGTAGATACTTTACTGTAACTGTTTGTTTCTCTTGGGAAGTAACGGCAGTGGTGAAGGTTTTGGTTAGGTTGGATATATGGGTGTTAAGTGTTGTGCAGGTTGCTAGGACAGTAAGCATTATAGTAAGGGGCAGGAGGTGTATGGTTGTAATTTTTTTTTTTTTCAAAAAATTTTATTAAATAATTATTAAAGTGAACAAATATTTCCATGAAATTATAACATTTTTTCTTTAAAGTTAAAAAACAAGAAATTAAAAAAACAAACCTTCTAATATATAAACCAATGTAACTAAACTATGTACAAAGACGTTCATCATGCAAAAACATTTTTTTTCTTAATGTAGCTGTAGGATTAATAAAAATCATCTGTTTACATAAATTAATAAACTATTTTTCTAGAAGTTCATAGAAGATATTCCATGAATTATATAATATTGAATGTAACATTTTGTTGATGGTACTATTAATAGTAGAATGAAGAGAAAAAGACTGGGGGCGGTAGGCTCGGGAGATTATGGGGCGATGTGTTGTTAGAATGGTGGTATGTGTAACTTTAGGGTTACTATGTAGTGGTAGACAAAGTGTGGGGTATTATATGGGATTAAGTGGAAGATATATTTGATTGACTTATGTCTGGGGGGTATGGTTATGGCTTGAATAGAGGTAGATGAGGTGGGTGTGGGTGTAAATTGGGGGTAGAGTAGGGAAGCAGAGTGAGCCCAAGCATAGTGAGGGTGAACGAAGCGGGCAAGACCTTGGATGCTATTTGAGAGACTGAAATAAAAAAAGTATCAGTAAGCCAGTATTTTTTTGTTTTATATTTTTGAGCATAGTTGATTATAAGACATCCAAAACTATATGTAAAAGGGCTGTAGAGTACTGCTGTTAGATAAAAAAAAGGAACACAGACTATTTCTGAGGTAGCTAAAACCAGGAGTAGTCACTATAAAATGGCAGAAGAGGGTAAATATTATATATTGGTGGGACAGGGGAGTAGAGAAAATAAGGACAAGAAGTGAGCATCAGTGATGTGCAGCTAATAATGGGATCTAATTAAAAATACTTTATAGTTTATGATAGCAGCAATATATGTTAATTGAAGCTTATGGTTAAAGGCAGGGCAGTTGATGTGCTGCAAATATGCTGTTGCAGGAAATGAAGCCTGTTTAGTCAGCTGGAGTGCAGGTGTGTAGTTAATGCAGGCACAGCTTCTAAGGAGAACAGAGAAACAGCTTTAAAACTTATAAATATATAAATGGAAGAGAGGGAAAAGAAAATATGTTAAGTTAAAAGAGGCAAAGACAAAGCGTTGTCAGAAAAGTTCTGCAGTAGGAGGGAAAGCTAAAAGAACAAGTAAAGCTAAGCAAGCAGTGGAAGTAGGGTGGGAATAGAGGGTCTGTGGTGGGGGTTAAGTGAGGCAAACTCAACAATACTAGGTAACAAAACAATCAAACAATGCAGTATCAGATGCAGATAACACAGAAATATATCACTGTTAATAAAGAAAAAGAAAAGAAGCAATCTCATATATCAGATAATAATCAGTAAGGCATAACATAGACTATCACTGCTACACTGTTGGGAGCTACTGCATTTGGCTTATGTTTGATTTGCTTGCAGTAGTCAGCAGTAAAAATCAAAATAAAGTAGTCCATTAAGAGGTATGATGCTGATGAATGGCTAAAGTACGTGAATATAATATGGTAGTTAAAAGTTAAGCCAACAGACCTGATGGTCATATCCCATCAAGTATTATTGTCCCTTCGCAAGCTTAGACCAGTAAAAATGAATTATTTAGTTTCTTATAAAATGAGACTGTACACGTTTCTTTGAATATCAGACAAAGTTTGCAAAGAACTGTCACTTACTATGATACAGACAGCTTATTTTTTCTTAAAAAATAAATACAAAATATCCCAACATTAGCGAGTACACGTCACCGCATGTTAACTGGACTGGCAGAGAGAGAAAGATGGTGGAGAACACTAACCACTGGTTTTAGAGTTTGCAATGCATCATGGGAGAGAGAGAAAAATAAAGAAATAAGTGGAAAATTTCAAAAGGGAATGCCTAAAATGCAGTACAGCCATGAAATACACACTCTCATAAAGTAGATTATGTCCAGACATTGGACGGTGTTTGAGAGACTGAAAAAAAAAAGTATCAGTAAGCTATTATTTATTTGTTTTATACTTTTGAGGATACTTGTTTATAAGAGAGCCGAAACTACACGGAAAAGGGCTGTAGAGTATTGCTGTTACATAAAAAAATGGAACACAGACTGTTTATGAGGTAGCTAAAAGCAGGAGTAGTCTATAAATGGCAGAAGGGGGTAAAAATATTATAGATTGGTGGGGCAGGAAAATGGAGAGGAAAAAATATATGCATAGAAATGTCTCTTTTTCAACATGTATGTATGTATGAAACATTTAATCAATGTGCATGAAACTGATTCAATGTGTTGAAAACTGAATATTTTACATCTGTTTTAAGAGTAAAAAGACCATTAAAAGCATATAAGCCTGTTGTGTTGTGCAAAGTGAACGGGATCAGTGCATCTTAGACTTATTGGAAGATAAAGATCAGTATTTACTTAGTTTGGATCGTTATCAGAGTTGTTTCAGCAAAAGAAGATCTACCTTTACTAGTCTTCTTTTTTTACTATGATTTAGTAATCAAGACTTCTGATCAAACAGTACAAACTCTGTTCTTGACAGGGATATGCCAAAAGTTTATTATCTGCAAAACCATCACAACACCTTAGCATTAGAGTTAGAGTCAGTGCTAGGTTTACTAACAGGGCTATGGTTTGGTTAAAGATTATGCAATCTGCTGGTTTTATGTACTGTACTTGTGTATCTGTGTTTGTCTTCCACTAGAATTACTGGTAAAAAAGCTGTGGACTCTGTTATGATGTCTTTAATAAGTTTAGTTTCAAATATGGCCTAGACTCTTTCTAAATGACTGATGAACTTTTTCAGCATACAGAAGATTTAAACAACACATATGAAATAACTCCTAAATCAAAAACAGCTAATCTCATCACAGGCTTAAACATATTTGACAGTTTTCAAGGAAAACACCATCAAGAGGTAGGACCAACATTTTGTAACATGTTCCCTAAGGAAGGCTTTGATGATGAAGTTTTTATCATGATGGAAAAGCACATCCTCAATGTACTCCATCTAGAAAAATAGTTTAGTAGGAGAAGTGTAAAAGTAAAATGAAAAACATTTCTTTAAAACAGGGAAGTATGTAATTAAAAGTCTGAGTCAAATGTAGATGTGTGGGATTCATGAGCACTAGCATTGACCATGTGCTCTGTTACTAAATCTTAAAATACCTCATAGTTAATATTATCTTTTAAATGTGTTAGTGTTCTAGCACATCAGATCTTTGGTTGTCACAGCTGTAAATCTTTGCAAATTCAGTAGTAGTATAGAGACTGGGAGAGTGGGGGCAGAACCCCACACTGGGAGTGCAGGAGAGCTGCAGACCTCTTGTAATCTTTTTTTTTTTGTGTGTTTTTACTGTTTTGTACATTTGGTATAATGATGTTAATAACTTTTGGTGTTATATTTGTGATGTTTTCAATCTCTGGTTAAGGAGACATTTTGCTTCATACTAGAAACAATGTATTCTTCTATGTTGGGTTTTAATCAAGAAAGGAAACCATTTAGAAGGTTGGATGGCAGGTGAGGGTACCTTCGGTTTTAGTGGAATGCAGGAGAAATTGTCACCTTCTAATTGAAATGTGTTTGCATGTTCTATTTTAATTAATGCAGCCAACTAATACAATGCTAAGTATTTGGGTATTACTTCTCAGAAGTCTGGGTAAGCACTTACTATTAGCATGTGATGCAATGCAATTCCTTCCATCAAATAAGGTGGTGTCATTAATAAATTAACTAGTAATTGCTATGCCACTATAATAATACACGTTTGAAATTTTGGTATACCGCCCACGATGTACAGTGGTATGCCTTTTTGAACTTCAATATCACCTTTACAATACATTCTGCTGATCCAGCAACACTACGTTACTAAAAATGAATTAATAAATACTTGCTTTCCTACTTACTCTGTACACACTGGGCATAATTAGCATGTTCCAAGATTCTGTGCATTAAAATTCTCCTTTAAGTACAAAAGCTGTCATCTGCTTTATGGAGGTTACACAGCAACATTATCTGTCTTTTAGATTCATTATATAAATCATGTTGTCATAGGAACAAAAGAAGTGTAAACATACAATATTTCTAATCATTTCTGCATATATCTCAAGAGAATGGCTAATGTCAATAGCTATGGCACAGCAGTCGGGATGACTTGGTGCACCAATTACACCCCCTACCACACACACACACACACACACACACACACACACACACACACACACACACACACACAAACACACACACTCACTCACTCACTCACTCTCGCTGCACTGACTTCCATAAAACTGGCCAAACTAATAAGAAAGGTTTCCAAAGACTATTAGCAAATTTCAAAGACAATGTAAAGGGAACTAAACAGCTTTGTATGGAAGCTGAAAGGTCCTGAGTTCTATCCAAACTAATACATTTTTATAGATTGCATGACACCATGTTTATCTTAAACTGTGAGAATCAACCATCAAAGATGATAAAAAATGTGTTTATCTATTTATGTGTGTATATTTTTTGCATCTACATATCTACATACCATACACACATGCATGCATTAAAAAATCAGAAAGCGGAATATTATATGTATGTCTTGAACGACTTTAAATCTTCTAACTGCAATTCTGTTTCTTTTTCATATAATTCAGTTTCATGAGAGTGTGATCTCTAAACTGATGCTTGCTGCATGTAAATTAGCAAGTTTTCCTATGACAACTATAAAAAAGGAAAAAAAAAACAGGGAACATCCCCATGTATCTGCCACTCACATTAAAGATACTTAAATATGACCGCAAAGGTTTATAATTATTTGGGTCTGTAGAGGGGCCAGCCATGTGTTGAGGAACTACAGTGGTTGTTTTAAGGCATCAGGGACACATCCTGTGAATAGGCAAAATCCATGAATTAACTTTGTTATAAAAACAACTAACCTAGTGCATTGAAATAACTCCAAAAAAGATGTGCACATTTTTTGCACAACTGTAACACAATTTTTACAAGAATAAAATATGGTTGTACTTAAAGTCATCAAAACTAATTTCAATGCACTAGGTTAGTTGTTTTATAACAAAGTTAATTCACTGTAGCCTAATTCACTATTTCACTTTTGCAAAACCATAGTTCAGTGACAGATAAAGTAATCAAATGTATGCAAGCGTAATTTATTTTTACCAGCAGAAATTAATGAATGCCTTATATAAAAAAATCATCAAGTTTCTCTTATTAGTTTTGTGTGCTCATACATATTTAAGACAATATTTGCAGTTTAGTATGTGTTTTAATATATCTGATGTATATCTTCAATACAGAAGCAATACTATACTGAACAGAGTATGCTTTATTTGTGTGTAACAAAATGCATAACGCTATTATATTGTACAGACTACGTTTTATACATGTGCAATATTGTACAGAGTGTACTTTATACATGTGTAACACTATTACATTGTACAGAGTATGCTTTACACATGTGTCAAATACTAGCAATTATCTGTTCTAGCCAACTGGTCAATACCATGATTATTCAAACAACTAACCTTTAAATACATTTGCAAACGGCTGTAAAAGTAGACCAATTATATGTAGCAGCACCAGCTTTAGCAATTTTTATTTGATTTAAATGATAACCAGGTAATAAATTATAAAATCCATTTCATCTTTGACCTGCGCTGAAAACCAACAATAGCTGATGCCTTTATCATATGATTCCATGCTGGAGTTTCACACAAATAAATTACTAAGATATCAGCTACACTCCTACTATACAACTTAGTATAATGCACATACTTATGAAACATTATACACTAGCAAGAGGTAAACAGAGCAATCCATAGAGGGTAATGGGAAATGGCTGGCTAGAAAAAAGTAAGTAAAATGCCAGGAAACCAACACAAGCCATGATAGAAAGGCATTAAGAATTGGTTTAAGAAGGCCAGAAATGTAGGTGAGAGGAGTGATCTAATGGCAACAGGGATCTTGACTTGAGGACTGAGAAGGAATTCAGGCAGAAAGATCCAGGCAGAGTCATTGCTAGGTCCAGGTACAATGAACACTTGGGTGGAAAGGCCTTTAACTGAAGGTAAGTCACAAGAAGGAGGCAGAATAAAGTTACTAGTCAAAGGATGAACATATGTGGGGTAGAAGTCCTTGTGTAGAAGGTATGTGTAAGTAACAAGTGAGAGACAAAAGTATTACAGTTTGAGAAGGAGCAAATGCACAAGGGATAAGGCTGCAAGGTCTAAGGCCAAGTATCACTGTCACCAGGGAGAACAGAAATACAGCTATTACAAACACCAGATATATAAAGTAAGGCAAACTATCAGGGACACACTAACATTCATTTAATTACATCTTTATGAACTGAATTAAAAAGAATTATGTCAGTGATTCTTAAATGCAATTTATATTTTATTCCTTCATTATATAATCAGATTTAAAACAGATACCAAGTAGGGAATACATGGGATAAGAACTGACAATTTTAACCACAGTACATATAAAATAAATACACACTATGGTAATAAGAGTTCTAGCTTAAAGTAACAAATTTCAAGACATCCCCTTGTTTTTCCAGCATTCATACAGTTAAATTCTGGAATTCTATGGTGCTTTGTAAATAGGAAACATTCTGTCTCCGTAAATCACTGACAGTGATTGATAAATAATGAAGTACACCAGAGAGTGATGAATAAGGACAGTGAAGAGCACTGAAAAGTTAAAGAAGCCAGGAAGATAACTGGGATAGCCTACAGCTGTACAGCTTATGATTTACCCCATTCATTGGTGAGGATAGAAGACAAGGACTGAAAGCCCAGACCACAAAGGTTTATAATTACTTGGCTCTGTACAGATGCCACCTGTGTGTTGAGTTTCAGTGGTTGTTTTTCAGGCATCAGGGACAATTTATGTGAACAGGCAAACAAAACAAATAAAATCCATGAACTAACTCTGCTATAAAAAAGTAGTGCATTGAAATAACTCCAGAAAGACATACTCATTTTTTGGACAACTGTGACACAATTTTTAAAAGAAGAAAATATGGGTCTAGCTTAAGTCATCAAAATTAACTTCAGTGTAGCCTAATTCGTCATTTCACTTTTACAAAACCATAGTTCAGTCACAGTTAAAGTAATCAGATGTATGACAGTACTGCCAAGAGAGTGGTTTCCTTTTAAGGCTTAACCCTAGGATAGGGAGCTAAGTAAGGGTGTATATACTACGATGGCTTCTTAATAAATGTAAGTTGCTGCCACCAGCAGTCATCTGCTGAACACTTAGTGCACAGGAAAAGCTGAAAACAAAGGTTCTGAATAAGTAACTACACTAGATCTTACCAGGAAGTACAGAAACGTCTTTGGTCTTTCTTGATTCTGAAGTGCACATAAATAACCTGCTGATAAGAAAGCAGATCTAAGTGCCTTAACAGAAAAGAGTGAGAAAGGAATTACTAGCTATCCAATGTCCCCAACTTTTTTGAGCAAATCAACAGAACAGGAACAGGAATATCTTTTTATATTGGCCTCAGGTAGCAGCTACTTTGACTACTTGTCTATCAAAGCTGTTGCATGTTCTTCGTTTTAAAATGTCTCCTGAAGTCAGTTGGGTATATGATAAGGAGGAGGGGGCTGAATTAGTCTGAATAAATGTATTCCCCTGAGATAAAAAAACTCTGCCTATTGATAATTCATTCCTGAAGGATCTCTTCCATGGTATGTGTATAGAGCTATTATCATTTAGGAAGGTCAAACCCCTTAGTTCTTTAACCTTGAATTTTCTTCTGTTCCTTCTTTATCCCTTTCTACTTTACTAATAAAAAACAAACACTTCATTCAGCTTCTTTTACTGTATTTGTGTTTCCTTCTCCTACTCTATTACTTCATCTTGGTTTTTCTGCTACTTGCTGTGGCTTGTTCTCTAAAGTATTTAATTGCATCTTTTCTGTTGCATTTGTTACTGCTTGTTTATAGCCTGTTTAAATTGTGTTATTCTAAGCCTCTTAGTTTTGGTTTAAGCACTTGGGCTTTAGGCTAATCCCATAGTTCTTCCTGGCCTTCTCTCTCAGATTCTGAAATATATGGATGGACAATTTCCTACAGTTTCTCCTGCCGGTCTGGTTGCTACGGGCATCCTGAGACAGTGTAGCAACTGCCTTTTTAAATAAAGACAACCACCTACAACTATCACCTAGGAACACAATTTGCAAGGTGCAATTGCATTAGGAATCTAGAGTCCAAGCTCTCTCCCTCACAAGCCAGTATATCTGGCACTGAGAGGGTTGTCAACACAATCACTACACCTCAAACACCACCCACACCTACACAACACACACCCACATATGCGGAGGTCCTCAACAAAAACATACCCAAACAAAGGAGACCTCCGAGGCAAAAACACACGCGATCTCCACAGCTCTCCACACCACATACCATGCATAGTTCATACACCTGTGTCTCACAACCACTAAGGCTTAACCATAAATCAACAACATATTAGTCATAGGTGACTCCATTTGTGAGACACACAGATGTGCCTCTCACCAGGTTGGATAAGGAGAAAGTCACAGTAAGTTGTCTGTTAGGGGCCAGAATCTGTGATATCACACATGCACACAAGTCTCTCAACAACAGGTACTGTTATGACTCTATCATATTCCATGTTGGTGTGAGTCACTTGAAACGTACCTTCCTGGACTATATGAAGGGAGACATGACTGAACTCACTGAATATGTGTCCCAGGCAGTATGCCCCTAGCCTTAAACATAATTCTACCATCACCCAGAATGATACCTGAATACAAACAGAAAATTATTGACTTTAACAATTCAAAAATCAAAACAGGACTTGGAGCATGAAAGGTTTTAATATCCAACAATCAGAACAAGTGAAGAAAACAAAATTCGAACCACCCACAATGTAAAATACCAATTGTTTATTAAAACAGTCAATGTAAGCGCTTTCGGGTAAAGAACCCTTCATCATGTCTGATGAAGGGTTCTTTAACCGAAAGCGCTTACGTTGAGTGTTTTAATAAACAATTGGTATTTTACAACTTGGTGGTTTAAATTTTGTTTTCTTGACTTTAACAATTGGCTTAGTTTTTGGTGTCATTCCAGAGGGATCCAGTATCTGACAACCCGGGAAGATATGATCGACAGACCATGATGCTTTGCCAGAGATGACCTGCATTTGCCGCACCTGGGCTTCAGGATTCTGGCAAAGGCTCTTGCCTCCCCTATAGTGCCATTTTTTAGGAAAACTGATGAGGTTAAAACTACCAACAAAAAAATTTCAACAAAACACAAATTAGAGGTCATGCTGTTAAATGCTAAGAGTATAAACATGAAACTGCACTCATTGCAAGCATTCCTAACCCTGGAAAATGCTGACATCTGTGCAGTCACAGAAGCCTGGTTCAAAGCTGTGGAGAGCACCCCAGCCTTACCTGGTTACTCATCCTATCATACATTCAGACCCCAAACTGTGGGTAATAAAGCCAAAGGCAGTGGAGTTTCAATATATATTAAAGACATGCACACCTTGAAGGTGGTCAAACAGTATGATGAACAGGAGACAGTCCAGGTGCAGTTAACTATTGACAAGAACCCTATACAAATCATAGCTAGATACCGGCCCCCAAATCTGACCCAAGATGCCTAAACTGCCTATCTACACCTCTTCAGATCTATCAAGATTCAACCCTTTACCCTTATCCTGGGTGACTTTAACTACCCAAACACAGACTGGAAGAACTACTCTTGTCAGAACACAGATGCCCAGAGATTCCTCGATTTTGTCAATGCAAATGCTTTGGAACAGCTAATCGATACCCCCACAAGAGGTGATAATATCTTGGACTTGGTATTAACCAACATGAGTAACCACTGCAGCATCCCTGCAGTATCATCCTCTCCCTTGTAAGATCTGACCATAAAGCGGTCATGTTCGAAGTCACCATCTCCCCCGACCCCCGCCCACTAGCTAGGGTCAATCAAAAAAACTTCTCCAAAGCTGATTACAGCCTCCTGAGGGATGGTATAAGCAGCTTAACAGCTCTCTCCCCCTCTCTAGGAACTGGCACCAGTATCCAAAACTATACCAAATTACTATAAGAACATTTATATAGATGCATGGAGTCAGGAATACCTGACAGGACTAAATCATCCACCATAAGGAAGAATAAACCTGTCTGGTGGAAATCTGCAATAAATAAACTCTATAACAAATGAAAAAAAATGCTGTCCAGGACCAAGAAGGAGCAGGTGCCCAATTGGAAGCAATCTCTCCTTAGCCTAAACAAGCAAATAAGAACACTAGTGAAATCCTCCAAGGCAAACTTCAACTCCAAATTGGCCACATCTACTTGACACAATCATAAGGCCTTCTTCACATATGTCCATAATCTCAAAGGTAGCACCCAGATCTGTTCAGAACTGATGGTCAAGAACACCACAGGTACAAATGCCGTAGATATAGCAACCTTGCTGGCTGACAGATTCAGAGAAAATGTCACCCCTCTGCACCCCCCCCATCAGTAAATCAGGACATTCCCAGTACCTGCCCTTTTCCCCTTATACCTAGGGATCATGTCATCACTGTTCTCTCAAAGGCAAAACATACAGAATCCATGGGACCTGATAACATCCCAGGCTGCATCCTACATGAACTCAGGCAGGAACTTGCAACACCATTAGGTGCCCTATTCAACCAAAGCCTAAGTACCAGTTTTGTCTCAGCTGAGTGGAGGAGAGCCACTGTCATCCCTTTACACAAAGGTGGAGAGTCCACTGATCTGGGAAATTATAGACCCATCAGCCTAACTATCCTGATCTGCAAGGCCATAGAACGGATAATCATGGACCTCATTAATGAAGACATTGGCAACCTCCAAACACTCGATCCCACACAGTTTGGCTCTGTCAAGGGGAGGTCATGTCTATTAAATTTGTTTGACTTTTTTGAGACACCAAAACCATGGATGAGGGGAAGACAGTGCACACCACCTACCTTGACTTGGCCAAAGCCTTCGACACTATTCCCCACGCAGGCATAATAGATAAACTCTCTCAACTAGGCATCAATTAGTATGTTACCATATGGGTAGCCAATTGGCTCACTGATAGAACCCACCCAGTCAAAATAGGGGAAGCCACCTCAAGCAGTAGACCCATATCGAGTGGCATACCCTAGAGTTCGGTATTGGGGCCTGTGTTATTTGGGATATACTTTTCTGAGGTACAGGCCAAAACCAGTGGGCTATGGCTGACCAAGTTTGCAGATGACTGTAAGTTGGGAGCTGTCATCAATTCCCCTAGTGATGTGGACATTCTCCAAGAGGGTCTCACCCAAACAAATGATTGGTGCCAGAAACATGGCCTCAAGCTGAACACAAAAAATGCATCATCATCCCCTTTGGGGAGAGAGATGTCCCCACAAATTATCACATTAATAACAATGTTCGAAGCACACAGTCAGTTGTGAGGGATTTGGGCACCCAGATTAATAGCAGCCTGACTTTTGACCATCATGTTGCTTCCATTATAATGGAAGGCCTTCTACATCACCCACCTCATCCAGGGACAAGGAGGTCATAACATCCCTGTATTCTTCCCTTATAAAGGCCCATTACTGAGTGCAACACCCCATTCATAATGTACCTCGCAAAGCACATGCAGCAGCTGGAGAAACCACAGAGGTTCCTCACCAGGAGAATCCAGGGCCTCAAAAATCTACCATACACAGATAGGCTAAAAGCCCTATCCCTCTACTCTGTTTCATACAGACTCCTCAGAGGTGACCTCTGTCTGGCATACAAGGTGATCTAGGATCTCGCCTTGATGGGACTGCTGCATATCCGCAAGTCAAGCTCAACTCGAATAACCCACACACGTGGCCTCGACCTGGTCTGTGACATCAATAGGAATTTCTGGCGGGACAGATTTGTCTCCCAGAGACTCCCCCATCTATGGCATAGACTCCCTCTCCATGTCAAGCACCGTACCTCTTTACCCCATTTTTAAGTATAATCTGGATAACTGGATGGGAAATAGAAAATACATCCCTGGGATTCCACCCACATCCCTGGGATTCCGCCTGTGTCCCTGCTGGATTGGGGCATCAGGTGCTGATTTGTCTATGCCTGAGCTAAACTACCGGCGAGGCTTATAAAAGCCTAAGGGCCAATAGCCTAGTAACTTCCTATGATCCTATGAGAGAATTAGACTCTAATCACATATTTGTTTTGCTTATGACATGATCAGAAAAATAATTCAGGAGTAACCATCAAAAGAATGCAGAAAAAAATATCAAAAAATTAATTCTGTTAACTGACAAGAAAGGAGAAAGTACAGTTGTGTACACTTACCATAAATTTTGATGTTCGAGTGTATTCACTGTTGCAGTCATCACCTGTGGGGGTTATCCATGCTGTGGTAGCCCTCGGCTGGCCCGAATACCAGAGTCAATGTTTTTGTGCGCCGGCTGCTGTCAGATGTAGTCTGACGTCAGGTCCTCAGTACTATAAAGCAAGGCAGCTAATGTCATTACATCAGTTTTTATTGCCCTAACCCATCAAAACCACAAGGGAGAAGAGAGAAGTGGTCCTAGTGGCTAAGAGCCACCTTGGGAAGTATGTGTCCCCTAGGGGAAGATGTGAAAAGGGGGATGAAGGGAGGGAAACCAAGACTGCAACAGTGAATACACTCGAACATCTACATTTATGGTAAGTGTACACAACTGTACTATGTTCTTCATGTGTCACTATTGCAATCATCACCTGTGGGAGGATTCCCAAAGCTGAGGTAAAGGGTGGAAGGACAGGTAGAGTTCTAGGTATGGGTCAGGAGGCCCTGCAGAATTGCAGAGGCAAACCTGACTTTAGACATAGAAAAGAGAGGTAGGTGGTAATGCTTTGTAAAGGTATGGACAGAGGTCCAGGTGGCCGCTTCCAATATATCCCTGGTAGGTACTCCTCTGAGGAAGGCAGTGGAAGTGGAGGTTGCCCTAGTGGAGTGGGTACGGATCGACTTAGGGATGGGTTTCACATGTAGTTTGTAGCAAAAATGGATATAGTGTGAAATCCATTTGGAAATGGTTTGTTTGGAAATGGGCTTCCCCTCTGCCCCTGGGGCAAAGCTTACAAGAAGCTGGTCAGTTTTTCTGAATGGTTTAGTGTGGTCCAGATAGTATCTGAGTTGTCTGTGCACGTCTCGTGAGTGTAGAATTCTTTCCCCCTTGTTTTGAGGGTTGGGAAAGAAGGTGGGAAGATGTATGGTCTCGTTAAGGGTCACATCAGATACCACCTTGGGCATAAAGGAGGGATTAGTCCTCAGAGAGACTCTGTCTGCATGAAAAATTATGAAGGGCTCAATAGCCATGAGAGCGTGAAGTTCTGAGACCCTTCTGGCTGAAGTGATAGCTAGTAGGAAGGCAGTCTTCCAGGAGAGGTATTTCAATTCTGTTGAAGCAGCAGGTTCAAAAGGAGGTAAGGTTAGTTTCACTAACACATAATTCAGGTCCCAGGGAGGAGTAGGAGGTCTTCTGGGAAGCCTGATATTAGAAGTCCCTCTGAGGAATTGCTTAATCAAAGGGTGAGAGAAGAGGGGTGGGTCTGAATCATAATGGGCAGAGATGGCAAAGGCATGGATTTTAGTAGAGGAGAAGCAGAGGCCACTATTGTGCTGGGCCTTCTGGCCTCTGTGATGATGTCCAGGACCTGTTTGCTTAACAGTGACTTCTTGTTGGTTTTTAGTGTATGAGCCATCCTGAAAGTTTGAGAGACTGTAGGTCTGGGTGCAGTACCTTCCCCCTCTCCAAGGTCAGGAGGTCTGAATTTAGGGGAAGCAGCTTTTGGGGCTGTAAGGTCAAACTGCATAGTAAGGGGTAATAATGCTGTCTGGGTCAACCTGGAGTGATGAGGATGGCCTTTGTTCTCTCCTCTCTTATTTTAATCAGAACCTTGGGAATAAGGGGCAGAGGAGGGTATGAGTACACAAAGAGGGAGCTCCAGGGGAAGGTCAAGGCATCCACCTTACATGCTCGGAGGTGAAACTCCCTGGAACAAAACTTTTGCAGCTGGTGGTTGAAGTGCGAGGCAAAGAGGTCCACCTCTGAGGTCCCCCACTCCTTGGTGATTTGCAGAAAGATTTCTCTCTGGAGCTGCCATTCGTGGGGGTCCAGTAAGTTTCTGCTTAGGTGGTCTGCCAGTGTGTTGTTGATCCCTGGTAAGTATTGGGAAATCAGATGTAGCCCCATGGAGGTGGCTGTAAGTCAGACTCATGGCTAACCTGCACAGGGGCTAAGACTGGGTGCCCCCTGCTTGTTTATGTACTACATTACTGTGGTGTTGTCTGTTTTTATAAGGAGGACCCAAGGCCTGAGATGGGGTTGGAAGGAACTTGGAGCATTTTGCACTGCCATCATTTCTTTCTGGTTGATGTGCAAGTGAAGTTGCTGGGCATTCCAAAGGCCCTAGGTACACCTGCCTGCTAGGTGAGCACTCCAAGCTATGTCTGAGGCATCGGTGGTGATGGTCTGGCTGGAAGGGCAGAGGATAAAGGGAACACCCTTGTTCATGGCACAGGCCTGTGCCCACCAGAGAAATTCATCCCTTATACAAGGAATCGGTGGGAGAGTGGTCTCCAGGGACTGAGTGCTAACACCAAAGGTTCTTTAAGTACCACTGAAGCTTTCTCATGTGAAGCCTGGCGAGAGGTATGAGAAGGATGCAAGATGCCATGTATCCCAGGGTTTGCAGGAACTTCCTCACAGTGAGGTGACTTCTGGAAGCCAGCTGGGTGAACTAGAGAGGCAGGAAGCTCTGTTTTTTCTAAGGATAGGAAAGCCATTAGGTTTGTTGTGCCTAGCACAGCTCCCAGGAACACAATTTTCCTGGTGGGATTTTGCTTTGATTTTTTTCTTGTTGATGGTGAACCCTAGGGAATTTAGGAGTTTTTTGACAAAGAGAAGTTCCTGGAGCAACTTTCCTTTGCTGTTTGCCTGAATGAGGCAGTCATCCAGGTAAGGGTATATCTGTATATTTCTCTGTCTGCAGAATGATATAGCCAAGGCCACACATTTGGTGAATACATTGAGAGCAGTAGATAAGCCAAAGGGCAGTACAGAGAACTGAAAGTTCCGATAGCCTGCTCTGAAGCACAGGAATTTTCTGCACAATTCCCAGATGGGTATGTGGAGGTAGGCATCTTTTAGGTCTAGTGCCACCAGTCAGGCATTTTGTGTGAGCAAAGGCAGGAGCTGCTGCAAGGTTAGCATTTTGAATCTGGAGACCACCAAGGAAGGGTTCAGTTTGGATAGATCCAGGATGGGGCACCAAGTGCCCTCTTTTCTGGGAACAAAGGAATAGTCTGGAGTAGAAACCTTTTCCTGTTTGATCCGGAGGTAAAGGTTCTACTGCCCCCTGGGATATTAGTGTTTTTACCTGTTTTAATGCCTGTGCCCATTGGTTTGGGGGGAGGTTTGTATACCCTCATGGAACTGGGAGTTCTCTGAAGGAGATCTGTATCCCTGAGAAATTATTTTTAATACCCATTGGTCCTTGGTTATAGAGACCAAATTGTCCTTGAAGAGGGTGAGCCTTCCTCCTAGTTTTAGATGAGTGGGAGGAGGGCAGAGGGGGGAGGGAGAGTCACTGTGATTGTTTACCATAGAAGCTTGGCTTAGAACTCACTACCTTAGAGATGGAAGTGGTCCATTGTTTACTTCTTTGCTGGACCTGGGATAGGGGCCTGGATGTCCTGTCCCTGCGGGGCTTACTTTGGCCCTGTCTGCTGGGTGCAGAGAAGGCCCAGTGCTTAGAGGGGAAGTTTCTGCTGAATCTGGGTGGTTGAACTTGAAAGAATTCTTTTACTGTTTGCATAGATTTTGCTTCATCTTCCATCTTTTTAAGCACCTCTTCTGCTTTTCCCCAAACAGGCGTTCCTTATCTAGGGGTGCAGCAATATGTTTAGACTTGACATGATCAGGGAGTGGTTGTTCCTTCAGCCATGCATGTCTTCTAATAACAGATCCTGTCACTGCTGCCCTGCTAGAGGCTTCTGAGAAACGGTCTCTGTGAAACAGTAGTCGGAAGAGAAGACTTCATTTTTTTGTCTAAAATCGGTAGTGCGAATGGCCTCCTCAGAAGCCGGTGCCTGCGTCGCAGCTCTGGACCCAACCAAGGCAGAGACAGCCAAAGGCTCGGAAAACGAAGTGGATTTCATGCGGCATACCGAACTCAGAAAGCGCCTCGGCAGGCCTACGTAGAAAGTGAGTCAGGCATCAGGGGCTGCAAAAGCTCCTCAATGAATTGTGGAGAGCTGACGACTTGCTTAGCAGTAGCATCATCGGAAGGCTTAGCCTTGTGTGGCCTGTCTCTATCTTTACATTTTTTCGGAATATCGGAGGATTGCTGGCTGACAGACGCCATATCAGAATTCAAAGACAGAATATGAAAATAATTGTCTACAAAAAGAGCTCTATGGCGAATGGTTCTCTCATTAAAGAGGGCACACAACTGGCAATGAGGGACATCGTGGTCTGGGCCAAAAACAAGTGATACAGTAAGAATAAAAGTCTCGGTGTGGGATCTGCTTTCCACAGGTGAGACAATTGTTAACTTTTTCAGACATCGGTTAGAGCAAGAAAAAAGGGTCCCCAATGAGGTACTTAGCCTTAGACGTTTTCTGCTGAAATTTGACTTCTGGTAGCGACCAACCGGCACTCGTGCAAACTGCTTCTGCTACGGGCTCCATGGCAAGAAAGACTGATGTAATGATGCCAGCTGCCTTGTTTTATAGTACTGACGACCTGACATCGGACTACAGGCAACAGCAGCTGGCGCACAAAAACATTGACTCTGGTATTCGGACCGACCTAGGGCTACCACAGCAGGGATAACCCTCACAGGTGATGACTGCAACAGTGAAACACAAAGAACATTCACTGTCCCTGAGATACCAGTAGAGGCAACATTGACCGAAATTGCCAAAACCATTTTTATATATATCTTTTTTTATTTTATTATTTTAATTGTGTTTATCATGGCAGAGCATTGATTAGAAAGGACCAATTGGAAGTATAACCCAGGTATTAAAATGCACAATGGACACAAATAGTAAAAAACAAATAAACACAAAACGGAATGATAAAAGACAGGATAATGTCATTGTGAAGAGTCAACATCACAATACTTTAATGAAGAGAATGAAAATTACAACACAGAAGAAAAGTTATTTTATTACAAATTTATGTTTAAGCTAAGGTTGACTTAAAGTAACAGACTATATATGCATTTATATGAGTAGTCATTCACTGGCTAAAATGAAGTTAAAGAAATAAGGTGGAATACAGGGTGTTTTAGAAGATGTAACCCTACATTAGGTAATGTGTCCTGCTATGTGATACTTGCACGTGTTTTGTTAAAACAGAAATTGCTTGAGTTTGGGCCTTAATTTAGTATAGTTGGATATTTCAGATACATTTGTAGGAAGAGATTGCCAGAGATTTTGTCCTTATACAGCAACAGAACTTGGCATTAGGGGGTCTGGACATTTGTACCTGAGTACGATTGACTCCTTAAGTTACAGGGGGGGGGGGTAGAAGCAATACAACTCATAGAAAGTTGTGAATTGATTCCATAAAGGAGTAGTTCATGCAGTACTGAGCCCAGAAGAAGGTTTGTTGTTACCAAACCAGCCACAGCAATGAGAGACATGAGCGATTTGGCCTCCAGTGCCACCGTATCTTTTAGTAACAGCATAAAGGAGGTGGAATGAGACCCTCCATCAGCTCCACTCCTGATATGTCCTGCATTGTATCTTTCACTTCTTTTAGTTTCTTATTTATCTCTGATCCAATCAATAATGGACTTTTGAAAAGTACTGCTATGAAGGATAGCTTTGAGGTCATCCATGAATGGGGTAAACCTTAATTATGCCATTGAGTGGCAGTACTTTGGACCTGGTGACCTCACCAGGCAAGCTATAGGAACCAATGAAGTGGAGGAAGCTGGTTCTAGATGCCAAGGCTACATGATGTATACGTAATGATATATTTCCTTACTATCAAGGAGTTACTCAAATATACCCAGAACCCTGAGCAGAAATACTACATTGATACTAATGCGTACTGATTATGCTTTCATCACCCTCAATGATCAGACAGATAGTAAACACACAGAATTCCCACAGTAGTCCACATACAAGCCTTGAACACACTTTGTCAGGACTGAGAGACTGTCTATGAAATGGGCTGTTCTGCAAGGCTACTGCTATTGCAATGAAGTCTAGAAAAGGGTTTTCTGCCAATAAACACATTCATTTGGGTGAATCAGGATATTGCTCCTCACCTTCAGGTTTATTACTACTGCAATGGCTTACCTAGCTGGTCATTAAGTTTGTGAACCAGTGTTACCCAAATATATAACTGCCTTTACCACTCTACCTACCCACTACAACAGACATCTCAGATATAAAAACGAGCTACTCCTGAAAGCAGAAAAAATCAAACCTTTCTGCTGGCCAGATGCTTTACTCCTATACCATTGCCAAGCTGTGGAAGACTCTTCCACCAATTAATCAGGACCACTAGTAACCCAATTAGCTTCAAGAAAACCTCTGAAACAACATCTTTCCTCCTTATGGCAATGTTCATGCATCAATACTACACTTCTCAAAACCTGACCTCCTCTTCCTCCACCCTTCTTACTTTTAGCTACTCCTCTTATGATTCATTACAGTCTACCTACAACAACTGTTTTGCACTGTTTGTTTCTCTACTACTTCCTTAATGTCCTCTACTGTGGAATACTTACTAAACTATATATTGAATTATAGACTTTAATTTCTGATTTTATAAACTGTTTAACATTCATCCAGTGTTATTGAGTCTAAGCTACTGGCATGTTAACTTAGTTGAGTTATCTAATTACCTATGTATGAATCCTTACTTGTTACTTGTGAATCTATCAGTCAATTGTTGAAAACAAAAGTTCCAAAGACTTGTTTTATTCTGCTGCTATTTTTGTATTGTAAAAATGTTATTGTGGAGCTTTTCTCCCTGGGCCTCCACTGAACATAGGCTCATCTTAGCCCAGTGGACTTTCCCGGTAAACAAATGCAAATAAATAATAAATAAATAAATAATCCACACTGTGTGTGACCAGGATTTCCTGAACATTCAATGAAATTAGTTTGAAGATTCACAAAGCATGCAACATTTGAAATGTTTAACATGTAATCTACACTACCATCAAAAACACACTTTTTATGGGTAAAAACTCCCTGTACCATGTATGCAGAAAGCTGGATATCCTAAGCCTGGACATTTAATTACCAGCTCTGAGGATGATAGATCTTGGGTGACATTTTTCTTCCCTTTGCAGTAACCACAGAGCAACAGCTGAAATTCTGATTGTGTACCCAGAATAAGAACTTCAAATTAGTGGACATTAAAATAATATCCTGCTTCCATACCTGTGGCTAAAGCTCCTATTCTTGCATTATTCTTAGAAAGTTTGCAAAGGGAAGTTCCTCTGGCACAAACACTGAAAAGTATAATCTTTTTTTCAAAGATACGTCAGTTAGAAAATCTAAGAGTTCAAGGGGAAATGTAGCTGCCTAATGCTTTCCTGATTTCAAAAGTGTGAACCAGGGACTTGTAGGCTACTCCAGTTGTGCCAAGAATGACTGCTGTACCATCAGCAAACATCTGATCATGTACAGTACACTGCCACAAAACAGGAAGAAGAGATAGGATGGTACAAGCAAGAGAAGAAGACTGAACATCATGGGTTTGATTGGCAACTTTACGACTGATACCAGGAGAAGCAGAACCTTGAATGGAACCAAACTAAATATCTGAGAGTACAATTACTTAAATATGAGGGATTATTATATTGCAGTCTTGGATGCTGGGTGACCAAAATATAACTGATTCACATAAAAAGTACCATGAACGCAATTCCAGATATAATAACCAATAACGGTACAGAGAAATACCAGATATGACAACCAAAAGCAGTACAGTGGCATGCCAGATATGACAACCAATAGCAGTACAGTGACATAAAAGATATAACAACCAATAACAGTACAGTGATATACCAGATATAATAACTAATAAGAGTACAGTGACATACCAGATATAATAAGCAACAGTACAGTGGCATACCAGATATAACAACCAATAACAGTACAGTGACATACCAGATATAATAACCAATAAGAGTACAGTGACATACCAGATATAACAACCAATAACAGTACAGTGACATACCAGATATAATAATCAATAACACTACAGTGACATACCAGATATAATAACCAATAACAGTACAGTGGCATACCAGATATAACAACCAATAACAGTACAGTGACATACCAGATATAATAACCAATAAGAGTACAGTGACATACCAGATATAACAACCAATAACAGTACAGTGACATACCAGATATAATAATCAATAACACTACAGTGACATACCAGATATAATAACCAATAACAGTACAGTGACATACCAGATATAACAACCAATACGAGTACAGTGACATACCAGATATAACAACCAATAACAGTACAGTGACATACCAGATATAATAACCAATAACAGTACAGTGACATACCAGATATAATAACCAATAACAGTACAGTGACATACTTGGTAACCATGCAAATGCAAACATACCTTGACAAAAAGAGGAGATATAGCAGAGAACAGCTGCTGCAATCATGGAAGTAAACAAGGACCTTGCTCTCAGAAACACAACAAAGACACAAGTTTTAGGGATCCCATAGTACTCCCCCCATATGTATCTATCACCTTGCATGCCTACCCTGCATGCAGCCAACTTTGGCCTCCTGGTCTGTGCAGCTTATAGGAGCTACTTATTTCCTCATGACTTGTCATACTACATCCCTTGCTTGGACCTACATGTCAAAGCCATGATCATCCAATGCAGTAGCAGTACCATTGTGTTTTAGTAAACAGCACCACTTTTTAAAAGGGGTCACTGTGCCACCAAGCCATCTCCAGATCAACTGCACTATCCCTATCTAAACAGAGTTGGTCATGTGTAGCACTGCTTAAAAAGTTTCAGACTCAGACGAGCATAAAGTTTAAAGACTATAGCTGGTAATGCTCACTGCCATGCCCATCAATGCCCCTAGTGAGATCCATCAATATTGTTTATCAACTGTTGTGTAATCCTTGCCTTTAGGCCTACATAATAAACACTGAAGAGCAGCAGCACCTACAGTCCAAGAGACACACACTGTCATGAGCAGGAGGCACAGAGCGGTCAGCATATCCCCTCGTCATTATGTCAGTTTCAAGGCTTTGACTCCATATTGCTTCACCTCTTTCTATGACACATTTGACCCATGTCACTTTGCTATCTTTCATCACATATTTACGTCATTGTATCTATCTCAGTACTGGTGAACTATATACCTAATATCAGGCGCATATATTCATTCATACACTGGTTAGTTAGTTGATTAATTTATTAACTAGGTAGGTGGACAGGGACCCATGTTGGCCACATAGTGCAACATGCTCCTTACCATATGTACAAAAAGTGTCTAAGGGCACACTAATCATAATTATATCAACTGGTCTGAAAAGAATCAATTTACATTACTTTGTACATCTACCAAGACAGGTTGGTATTTCAAGTTTATGTCACTGGATGCACTCCAAACCGGCTGTGCCCAAAGATCTCATCATCATCATCACTGCCAGCATGAACACTTAATGCACATGACCAGCTGTGCTTCTGAAAGACTGTATTTCATCTATCTGAACTAAGCAAGTGTGTGATAATTTGCCATACGTTAGATAAAGTTCTGATTATATGTTATAAATCTGTTCTCATAAACATATGTACATGAGGTCCTAGTAAATCTCAGTTCTTTACTTCTGCTAAAGAAATAATAGAAATTGCAGTATGAGGCAATACTTGACACTTAAAACCCATGTAGAACAGAGCACTGCAGTTCCATTTCTCCTTTTCAGGGAAGCCAGACTATATTTATGAACTATTCATACACAGTCTTCACCATATCAACAACTTCAAATACTGTGACTAGAAGTAGTATAAATCCACACCTTGTTGCTAGTCATATTTTCCATCTATATTGTACTATAAAGCATGGAATAAAGAAGATATTTGACTTTTACCAAAAAAAAAACATGTCTTTTAAAACTGACTGTCCTTGGATATTGCATATTTAAGTTGTAGCAGTGGAGGGTTAGCCCCCTCATGAAAGTTGCAAAGGGGCTTGTTTTCCTGCAAAAAATGAAGACAGAATTTAGATTAATGTGAATCTTTCAATTTAAATGGACATTGTTTTCCAGTAGGTTATCATTTTAAAAGTTTATATTTATTTAAATATTATGCACCGTTCTCTCCTTTGGTAAAGCACGTGAGCACACTAGTCCAGTATGGAACTGAGTACCATTTGTTTTTAGTATGTCAGGAAAGAGACTGGCAAATGACAACCTGTGAATGCATCATCTTTCAGTATTTTTGTCCATAATACATGTTTCACAACACTCCGCTTTCTCTTTCTCAGCAGAAAAATTTCAAGCACTTGTACATATCCAGTAAATTACATTTTGCTAGGCATCATATTTATCATTTCTCAAAGACATACACTGATCATTTCATTTAGGGCTTGCTAGTCTCAAACTCCCCAAGCTTTTGTTATGCAGTGGAAAATGGCATAATCAACCTTCTCAAAGCCATAGCTCCTTCATGTAAGAGCACAGAAGGATAAAACGTATACAGATTTATAGAATATGGTGTGAAAAATAACAGCACATGGAAGTTATCCCAGAATGACTTTCTGTATCCCAGAATACTGATTCTTCTGAAGAGAATTTTAAAGAGCTGCATCTGGTGAATGTGTACAAACTAGAGAATGTATGTTTACTGTGTCGTATAACCAACAGGTTTGTAGTGGTGACATACCTCATAACTGCCTAGATTTTCACAGAATGCCTCATATTTTTGCTCTGTTCCTCATAACATTTGTGGTTTTCTGGCAAATCAGTGGGGTGATCTGAGGATTGAAGTCACTAAATAATGTTATACATTTGAGTTTTAGACTTCAAATCATTCAGAAAATATATGTTAACACAATCCCTGTTACTGTAGCAACTTTCTAAGTTTATAATAGCAATATTTAAAATCTGTCCCTATTTTTGGAGCTTTGTTCACCCATTTTGTCAGTCCTTGTCCAGATTTCTTGCACTAAGAGTCTGAGAGCCATGATGAGTGGTGAAGATGATGTTATTGAAGAACTAGAGATACTGTATGTTACTGCAGTTTTTAATTAACTGTCAAGGTATATGCTGTCTATGGCAAAATGACACATCTGTACACCCTAGAAAATGAATGTTTTGTGTGCGGTATAATCAACAGGCTCATTGTCATGGAAACGATGATACAGATATACACTGACCCCCAAGGTTCTATTTTAGTACTCCTCCTGTTGGTATTACTTACTGATGATCTCAGCACTAGCTACCCAACATAGAAATTACCATATACACAGATAAACTCATCACTAGCGGTACTATGACAGGGTTTTTTTTTTTGAGAAAATATGCTCCTAAATAATTCATAATAAGATAAACATCAGTTCAAAGAAAACGTCTGTTACTTGGCTCTTTTCAAAAATAAAGTGAAATGCATATTCCTAAAACAGCTGAAAAGCACAAAAAAACAGCTTTACTGGCTTAACAGTACAGATATTTACTTATTTATTTATATATGTTGACTGAGTAGTGCGCTGATCTCAATGGACCATTTGCAGGCACTTATCCTTGGTGAATAGATCACATAAGAAAGGAGCAAAACATATTTACAGATACAAGGATATCCTAAAAGCATATACATATTTACAAATGCAAAAATATGCTGAAGCATTTAGTTCAAGAAGTAGTTTGCAATATACTTTAATATCTATACTTATAATATGATATTTAGATACTTTAAGGTACTTTTGAGTATGGCTCGACTCTCTGTTTCTTTTTTTTTTTCATATATCAGGTTGAACTTTTTCCGGATACTGTCCTCCGGCAACATAAACTAATCTACAGATTTGCAAGTCTCCTCCGATAAAAATGCAAAAGAGTTAAAGGGTTTGGACTCTAAAAAGTAAACTAGGATATGATTAATTAATTATTGCATTTAGCTCTTGTTAAAAAAAAAAAACAAGCTTCAAAATAGGTCTGTATAGCTGTAAGCTCATCTGCCTCTCTCTGTTACCATCACAAACATCACTGTCTTCCACTCTGCCATTACTGAAAGCCAACGACTACTTCTTTGTGCCAATTACTTGGACGTGACAATATACAAGAACCATAATGAAAATAATTTTCATTCTAAGATATATAGGAAACCCACACACTCTAATGCATATTTACACTATAATAGGGAAAGGATGTTGTGGTTTCCAATAGAAATGAGTGCAGAAAACAAGCACAATATGACCTAGCATTTATACATACACACATGGGTTCCTCTGGTGAAGTGGAGAATATTATAAGGAAATACTGGGGAGTTTTAACAGTAAATAACAAGATCGATAAGTACATCCCCTCGACACCAATATTTATAAAGAAAAGAGACCTGAACATCAAAGAGATGTTGGAGTACCATGAAACTGGAACATGTCAGTCAGAACACAGAAGGCGAATGGCATGTATAAATGTGGGGTTTGCTAACAGTGTGGAAATGTTTTGGAACAAGATAACATTAACATCCCTTCTAGGAAGTTTAAAATGAGGGCTAAGGAGCATTTTAATTGTAATAGTAAAGGGGTGGTGTACATCAGTATTTGCCAATATGCAACAGTTTCTAGATAGGCAAGACTGAGAGGCCTTTGAGAAGGCGTATATATGAACATATGTATGAAATATCTATGAAAAAAGATACTAACGCACTATGCAAACATCAGAGGGAATGCCCAGATAGTAATTTCAAGTTTTACATGTTGGAACAAGTGAAACAAGATGCAAGGGGAGGTTTATGGGAGGCCCGCCTAGAATATAAGGAATTATATTGGCAGCTAAAATTGGATGGAACCAAAAGACCCTGTTTAAATAATCACTTGAGTATCAATAGTGTCTTGACGTTAAGGGCAGCTAAATTATAAGAACAAGCAGCACGTTTTTAAAATGTGGTACATTTTTTTGTTATTGAAGGTTTCTTTTTAAATTTATTCTGTATGTACAGTTTTATCTGATTTTGTACTCATTTTATATATAACCACTAACAGTAAAAGAGGGAAGTTGATGAATGAATTTTTAATTCATGGCATCAGTTTAATTAATATTAATGAGATGTATTCATTGGGGGAAATTCATTTGAATGTTTTTATGTTTTGATGAAGCTCGGTAGATTCCAGGGTGAAAGCTCTTAACCGGATACTGTTTTTATCTGCAATTTCTCACTTTATTTGTGGAATAAATTGAAGAAGGATTTGTGATTTGGAAGTGGTGTTTTTGCCTACTAAATATGTATATATATATATGTATATATATATATATATATATATATATATATATATATATATATATATATATATATGTATATAGGGTCTATATTAGATCACCAAATGCTTAGGTAGGAGAATGCTGATTAATCGACCCCATTTAAGCGAAAGCTTACAAAATTGAACTGTCAGAACAGCAATTTTTTTTCCAAGGGAAAAAAATCGCTGTTCCAACCAAAAAAAATAAATAAATAAATAAAGGACATTAAAACATTAGATTAAGTGGGGTCTGTGCCCCCCACCCCCCTACTTAAATATACCAACTCCGAGACCACACTACAGTGCCAAAAATGGCAAAGTACCGAAGCGGCCAAGCAAATTCTTTCCCAGGGAAAGAATTCGCTTATATGCCGCTTTGATATTTTGCAGTTTCGGTTTTGTCAGTTCGACCAAGGCACATTCAAAAACATGCGTATTCGGTCTGCTGATAGGAACCCTGTATATATATATATATATATATATATATATATATATATATATATATATATATTTTTTATAACAATGCCATTGCGTTACTATGCTTAAGTACTGCTCTCTGTAAAACAACGCAGTTGTGATTTTTATTTCACACCGTTTGCTCACAGCTCATAGTCAAAGTGCATGGAGATTTGAAAAGAAAATCCTATGTTTAATTAGTAAGAAGAAATTATTTTTGTAAGACTGTTCCTGCTATTAGAAGCCTGCTACCACTGCATCTCTGAAATGAAAATAACTTTCCACATTTCAAGATGCAGCTGCCTGATTACTTACCTAGACTCCATGAATCTAATTGCTCCTGAGAATATGGTTAACCTCTTTGACATTTAAAATACATAATGAAGGATTAATCTAATCAATATCCCATTTTTACTCATGGCAGTTAATTGCCCATTTAATATGTAGCAACTCTAAATGCCTTCAATGTTCTTAACTGTTTAAAATCCATTCCAAATGCACAGGACATAAATCTGTCTGTATTTAATTATGCTGTCATAAATCAATAGCTACTATGACATCACATCACATAGTCTTGTTCAAATCTCGTGTATACATGTACTGTTATCACTCTGTCTCTCATTACCTAGTCATTATTTGCTATTTTTTTTTTTAGAAATTAGACTTAGGTTATTGGCAGGAATATCTCATACTTGCCAAATAACAATTGTGCTGCAGAATTTGAACTAGTCTGACACACTACCATCTTAAAGAAACTTAGGTTTACCTTCTGAGCAATGCACAATCTGGGTCCTGCTGACCTAAGTGAGCTGATGGCTCTCGCTTTCCTGGCAAGGCACCTTAGGTTATCAGAGAAGGGTCTGCTGCATACATCGCAACTGTCCAGATTTTTACCTCATGTTTTTTTGTCTGGTACTCATAAAATTTGTGGTTTTCTGGGAAATCACTGAAGATTATAGTCACTAAATAATGACAGACATTTGAGTTTCAGACCTTATATCCTTTAGAAAATGCATACTAATGCAAAATCTGTTAGTGTAGCAACTTTCTACGTTTATAAGATTAATTATTAAAATCTGTCCTTGACTTTGGGTCTTTGCTCCCCACTACATTTGGCTTTGTCCAGACATGTTGCACTACAAAGTTGAGAGGTATGCTTGGTGACATCTGGCAGACTTTAGTTTGCCTGTTTGGTGTCTTTCCTCCAGAATCTGCAATTTTTCCCGATCTGATTTAGGTATATAAATCAAATGCCTCATTTAGGTGGTTGCTCAAATACCATAATTATGGGAAAGTCTATTTAAACTCACGGATGAGCCCACTTTCTAAATTTAATAATTTCATTTAATTGTTTAAACAACATGGAACATGCTTGAATATGCTTATTGGTTAAGCATTTAAATATGTTGACAAACAAATGAACTCTCTGGATTGGCGTATTAATTTATTTATGTTGAATACATGTTGCAGCAGTATCCACTGTTAACACTGTTTATGATAATTGATCAATCTGTATAATATATACCTCTTACTGAAGCTGTGTCTGAAAAGCCTCTTCTGATCAACCACACTAATCAGTTAAACAAATACATAATAATAAATAGAAGCTAAACAATGTATTATTATTCCATGTGGTATAACAGAGGTGCCACTTACAGGGAACTGTAAGTAGCATGCATATGCTGTATATAGCAAAAAGCAAAATTACATCTCTGTACACCCAAGAGAGGGTATGCTTGCTATGCTGCATAATCAACAGGCCCCTAGTGGTGGAGAAGATGTGACCACGGTTCTGGAGCTACTGTATGCTACAACAGCATTACATTCATTATCTAGAGACAGCACTGATTGGAATACAGCAAAATGCTGCAAATGCACCAGGACTGGTAGATCTGGAACTGACTCCTGTGGCCTTGTAATGAATTTTGACTGATATTATGTGGAGCAGACTATACCCTAGTTCTCTAAATTAGATCATCTGCCCATCCATTCCTCCATTTTCAACACCCAGGTTATACATTTCAGCATCACGGAGAGCTATGACCTATCCAAGCAATCAAAAGATATAAAGTAAGAACAGATTTTGGACAGGATGCCAGTGCAACAGATGATGCATGCGCAACTCATACATTCCCCCAGGCACTTAGGCTATTGTTACTACACCTACCCACATGTCTCTGGGATGTGACTAGGTAGCCATTAAAAATTTTATTGGCGCTATCTAATGCTAGATGCATCGAAGCTTATGATATCAGTAGCTTTGGCCACTTAGGGCACATAAATAAATCCCCTTGCCTGCAAGATGGCATATACAATTCTGACATCTGCTCTACTTCAAGATGCATTTCCTTCCCAGCTTGACAGATGAGCAGTCCAAGCCCTAGTAGGTAGAACCAAGGACGCAAAAAAAAAAAATTAGCACAGGGAACAGACTTAAAGCATCTGATGATAAGTAAGACGGTATGCAAAGGGGTCCACAAATTTATTAATAAAAATACTCTTTCATTTTATATTCAGCTATTTTCCTAACTCCAGGTGGTCATCATCTAGCCTGTGAACAGAGAGGAATTTCATATTCATATTTCACTAATGAAAGTGTTGCTAACAAGGTCTCCTAATACAAAAGATATTTTTTGTTAGAAAACCTCTAGGAACACGCAACAATTTTTGGTTGTTTAGTTGTGACATAACCCAGTTAAGTTTCTTACTCAGGGTGAACATAAGCACTATCCCAATAATACGTCTCTTTTTCTATCTCTTTCTGAGTTTCTAACCAGGATAAAGGTGATATTCCCTCCCTGTGTGTCTGTTCATGTTACCACAATAAGTCTTCAGTAATTATTTTTTGCTATCATTTATCAAAATTATACTCCTCTGTTATGTTAATACTTTGGGTGGTTTTGACACAGCCCTAACATCTCTGTCCTTTTACTTTTACTCGCATGCTTACCAAGAGAAGCCATGCCTTCGTAACACATCATGATGCAACCTCATAATCCTCTTCTTCATCCCTTTTTCTTCACATATACTTATTCTCTTGCACAACAGCCTTCTGTCTCATACATTTATTCTTTTTTTAATCAAGAAAATTAAAGGCCTTAAATCCTTTTATTATTCTGACAGATTAGCATAACTATCATAATACTCAGTAACCAAATGGTTACTCCAAGCGACCTGTGTCACACCTTTCAAATCATAAAACACCCAGTCCTTCTTTACCTGCTATTTCTTTCCCAAAACAAGTGGGCACTACAAACACCCACATTAGAGACCTAAGTCAGCACCAGCAAATAAACAAACTCACTGGAGAGATAGGTTTCAAACTCAAAGTACTTCCAGCCTAGGAGTAAGTTACTACTAAAGGTCAAGCAAAGTATTACTTTGTTTGCCTTTATATCTAGTTTTGACAAACTAGACACAAATTTACACCAGGCCTACTATGTTCAACCCAGCTTTATTTGGGAGGTGACCAATATTAACTGCTCATAAAGGGCAGCATTAACTTTAAGTGTATTTACTTAAATGTGTATATAATTAAGTATCTTACAATCCCAGTGATCCCTTCCCTAAATTGTTTCTGTCTTCCTATGTTCCATCCTTAATACTCAAAAATGGTCAATTTACAACACATTATCTATTTTCTGCACTTTAGATCAATCAGGCCTGTAGTGCTTACTACAGCCATACTAAACACTTTTTGCATTACTGCTTCCTTTACCATGGTCCCACTGTATGTTCTGTGCATCTTTCATTAGAGTCAATGAACTTATGTGATTCTCCACAGCCAAATAAAAAATATAATTTGTGCCTTGAAAAGTACACTATGTGCCTATTGTCATGATCAAATAAAAGAACTAGGTACACACCAATGTTTGCCTCCTGGCAATTTAAGTATTATATCACTCCCTCAACTAGCAAATCACTTGCAGCAATGTTCATCATGCTAAGTGATGATTTACACATTTTCTTCAAGTCCATTTTCAGGAAATTTGTCTTTCACAACAAAAGAGTACCCCTCTGCATGTTCCAGTTGTCAAATCCACTTCATAATATAAGACCATAGGCCATCCAATCCCACTGCTTATGAATTAGCCACACATGCCAAAGGTATAAGCAGCTCATTTCTTTCACCTTCCACCTCCACCACACTCACACACTGATTTTCTGATGCAATCCTTGCAAATCATTACCTGACAAAAGTTCACTCTTCAGTGCTCAGTATGGCATTTCTTGCTGCATCCTGACCAAATGTATACCACTAATGGCGTTTTGTGTTAGCCCTAGTAAAGGGACATGCAATCACTGAGATCTACTCAGTTATCAAAATGAAACACATAATTGAAGCAGGGATATTTATGGTTCACTATCAACTATCATAAGTTTTTTTTTCAAATGAATTCCCTCATCATATCACTTAAATTCAGCAAAGAGAAGAGCTACACGGAATTACAAAATGAACATTAGTCCCAGTTAAAAAAGTCTAAAAATACATTGTATTCTGTACCCCTTCCGTCTAATAACCACCACACCAAAGAGTAAAATGGTCACAGATAAACTATTCAGTTAAAATTGCAATAAAGACCTAGTCAAGCTAACTATTCAGTTAAAATTGCAAGAAAGACCTAGTCAAGCTAGAGTCTTCACTGTGTAATACCTTAAACCTCCTGTAGTGGTGGCCTATGGGATATATGCAAATTACTCCTTAAGGATATACCAGCATTTCAGCTACATGGCTTCAGAATGTACATGACATTTTAGTTTTTAACTCTTTATACACACATTAAAGAGAGACTATGCATATGGATTACTTGTAAAAGTACAGAACTTAATGGCATATTGCAAAAAAAAAAAATCATGCATGTTACATGATCAGGGTTGGGAGGGTGGCCTAATGGTTAAGGTGTTTGCCTTACAAACACAAGGTGCAGGGTTTGATTCTCACAAGGGATAATTGGCTAGGCTTAAAATGTTTCACAAGGTCAGTTACCTTAGTACTAATCTATGAAGCTATGAACCTATGAACTTACTCTGAGAGCAGGGTGATGGCAGGTGTTTTAGAATCTGGCCCCCATAGTAAGCCTGTTTATAGACAGCCATCCAAAACCACAAAACAAATAAACCAGGAACTGCCAAGGAATAATTCCACTCAACTGGCTCCTTCTGAAGAAGTTCTCTAGTTGGAAATGGAAGCGCTTAACAAATAACATGGATGACAGCGCTTTTGTAAGACTATCCAAGATGAGAGGACAGTATATCTGTATTTTAGTTCCATTAAAACCCAGTCCATGTTTAAGTACCATGCCTTTTTGTAACCAGGTAAATTTATAACCACCAATGTAACAGACATTTTGTTAAATAAAATAATGTGATCTGATGTTTTAGTGCTGGTTTTATTTAATCTGGGAAAGGGAATAAACACATTTTGCTAAATAGTGGGCAAAATGATGAAAACATATAAGTGAATACTATGGCCATCTGTCTTCCACTACGGACTACAGTTTGACCAACATTGTATCTGTACATTTCACATGTCAGTAGGGATTTAACATGTAGTAATATTTAATGCACCATGTGGAAGTAAATCCTTTTTCATGGTATCCATGAAGCTGAAATAAAATTTAAGTATATGTAGCTTTGGATGAAGAAAAAATCTGTTCTGAGAGGCCAGACAGTCAAGCTGTTTACTGTTTCTCCAGCCTTCTGCATCTGGGAATGCATAGATAAGAAGAAGCACAGACTCACTATACAAGGAAGTTGAAACATCTATCAAAACATACAAAATGGCGCATGATAAGAAGAAGCACGGACTCACTATAGAAGGAAGTTGAAACGTCTATCAAAACATACAAAATGGCGCACTGGATTATACAATGTCTTAAAAACTAAAATGAATTATCCATTCATTTTCCATTTTTTTTCTCAGAATTGTCATCTAAATCCTAGTATTTATTTTAATTTTGCTACAGAAGCTAAACACTAAAACACTATTTTTACAGCAGGTATTATAAAGCTGGAACATTAAAATCGCACAGACTACATATGTACGCCACAGAACAGTATCTTAGAACAATGTTCTTGTTTTCAGAATGGTGGAACACTTTCCAAAAGAAAGAACTTTTACCAAATTTATGTTCAATGTCAACAAGATTTTCATGCAGTTACACAGAATCTGTATTTTAATTGTCTCTTTCACATTCATATATTTATTTGTATTTAATCAGGGCAAAGCACTGTCTTTTTACATGATTTACTCTGAGTCTTATAGCATGCAAATAGATGCTGTCCTTAACATAAATCTGTGAAGAAGGTGTGATTTCAGTGCCATGTAAGCAGCAGAACATCTCCAAACAAAATCCTTATGATTTTTTTTATTCTCTTTTTAAACACCAGTACAGTGAGTAATAATAAAAACATCAGAGTTAGCTGCCCTCATTGGCTGCTACACTGGCAGACACAATGAACTGATTTATGTTATCTGTAAAATGTGCAACTGCATGGTGTAACATCTTCTCCAAAATTTCCATAACCTAGAGGAGTGGGACAGGGAGAATGTAGCAATCATAGTCTGTCATGCTGCTCCTTGCAACAATCCCTGAAGTAGCCGTGCATCTTTAACCAACATATCAAACTCCACCTCAGCTGAAAAAGCAAACTCCAGTATTCTACTTGTCAGGCTCCTAGAAGCTGAACAACTAGATAACCCTTATTACTGCAGCTAATTGTAAGATTTTCTAATTGAACTTTTCTCCAAAACCTTTCAATATACTTTACAAAAGTGTCCTAGACTTAGTGATGGGTGTTTCATAACCCTGCAAACCAGTGTAATTATTTCTAATTCCCTACTAGCTGTATTTGAACTTTCAGTATATCAATTTGATACAAAAACACTTTGACCTATCTCCCCTCAAACATACCATACCTGACTTTGGGAAGGCACAACATTACTCAAAATCATCCCCAGAAATACTGGAATAACTGGAATATACACCAACATCAAGAAAACAACATCTTAACCCTAGTAGCTATCCTGTACTGGATATCCAGCAATATAACCCATGAAACCATCATTCTAGGTCACCTAAATATTCACTGGACATCACTTAATACAAACCATGAAGCGAACAGTATTCAGCTATTTGGCCTCACACAACTAATTAATACCTCACCAACAAGCAACGATAAGACCCATAAAGAAACCACTTTAGACTGGATACGTGTCCCTTATCCACAAAAGTATTCATCCTTTGGTACCTTACCCATTTCCCCAACTGACCACCTCCTTACCTACCTAATCAGACAGGAAACACAAACCCCAGTTCATCACCAGTTGAAAGAGGTAAACAACTTAGCCGACTTTTAAATGATTCCATCAACACCTTCAGCTACTGCAACTGTAATATACTGAAACAACTTCCCTTACATGAAGCAATTATAAAATACAAAACAGATTTCTAAATACTCTAAGTAATCTAGCCCTAACTTGGGGAAAAGGGATCAAAAGTAATCCCACCCCTTGGCTACCAGAAACACCAAACATTTAATGAACCCCTTGGCTACCAAAAACACCAAACATTTAATGAAAAACAGAAATAAAATATAGAAAATCTATCTCAAAAATAAAAAAATGCAAACCTACAACAGCTCAGATAAATAAGAAAAGTGAAACACAACATAAAACCTACTCTACTAATTTTCAGGAAAAGCACAGAACCAATCCAAAGCAATTTTGGTCATCAATTTATAACCTTCTAAAACCTGACAAAAATTCTCAGCCAACACCTATTATTCTAAAACAAAACAAGAGCATTGCTACTCATTTTAACTCCCACTTTAGCCAAACTGTACCATCATTAATGAAAAATACAAGCCTGCTCTATCTATCCCCACCTCATTCATCGATATCTTCAGACAATCCTTTCACTTTTAAACCAGTCTCCACCTCTTATATCAAAAGATGAAAACCCAGCACATTAGCTCCCAATAATCTCTCTCATGATTACATCAGAATAGCTGCAGATGTCATTGCTTAATCCATATCTATCTTAATTCACTGCATAATAACAGGAAGTAATGTTCCCCTACTTTGGAAAAATCTTTTATTATACCTTTGCACTAGGGTGGACCCACCTCTGAAATAACTAACGTCACACTCATTGCTATTCTGTCATTTCTGTATAAAATCTTGGAAACAAATATATAGTCACAGATTCTAAAATTTAACCTGCAAAATATTTATTTATTTAACATTTGTTTACTGGGAAAGCCCAACTTGGAATGAGCCAATTTTCAGCAGAGACCTGGGGGAGAAATGCTCGAGACACGTCTTTGTAATGTGGGAGAAAAGCAGAGCACCTGGAGGAAACCCACACAAATGCAGGGCAACATGCCAATTCCGCACAGAAGGCACACTGGCAAGAATCAAACCAAAGAACCTCTTGATATGAGGTGGCAACGCAGACCACTGCAGCTGCACTACTGCACCATCCAATATAATCTCCTCTCATCCAAACAGCATGGTTTCAAACTGCAGCATGGCACCCCCACAACCTTATTAAGATTCACAGACACAATCAATCATAATAGAAACTCTGGCAACCTTATATCTACCCTCTTCTTAGACCTGTCCAAAGCATTTCATACTTTTAACCACCGTAAACTCGTACTTAAAACTTGTCTCACTTTGTCTCTCAGATACTGCCCTCCTCTGGTTCCACAGCTACCTGTCAAACAGGTATCAGGCTGTCAAATGGGAAAATTATGTGTTCTTGCCCATATCCCTAGCAGTCTCTCAAGGTTCTATTCTAGGCCCATTACTCTTTAATATATTTAGAAACAGTATGCACACTGCATCAAAATATGTCACAATAGTTCAATATGCTAATGATTTGACACTAAAGTGTATGGCTAAAAACCTCACTACCCTCCATCAACAAACACAGCAGTCCTTCTCCTCTACAGAAGATTGGCTGGATGCAACTCAACGTCTACTCAATGTCAAAAATCTAAATGTATGCTATTCTCCCCAAAACAGCTCAACATATAACATGATGAATGTATTATTCCCTCAAATAGCAATACATAAATTGAAATGGCAACTAATACCAAACTGCTCGGTCTTCACAGAGACAACCAAGTAAAATGTGAGAATCACATTTTGCTAGCAATAAAAACAAAATCAAACACTAGGTAGTCTTCACTGGGCCAAGCCATTTCTCACTGAATCAGCCAGGAAAACTATTGCCTTCTCCTATCTGTTCCCTACATACTACATGCCTCCGCCATTCTAACGAGCCTTAGCTCTTACTTAAGCCTAAAACTTCAGCAATGCTACAATAATATTGCCAAATTTGCAGTAAAACAAAACACGCAGGTGTCATCACTGCATACCCTTACAGATTTATACTGTCTTCAACTCCCACACATTATCACTTACACACAACTCTTCATCAACCATGAACACCTCAGTCAACCCGATCAATGTCCCAGCCTGGAACTTTTTATGCATCTGTACTCCCACCCCCCCAGTACACCTCTAAGATCAGGGGAGAAGATAGTTCTTACCATAACTAAATCTAAAAATGTATCAGCTGATGCCCTGTACTCAAGTAGTCTCTTCTTCTCCTTTCAGCTGCTCCCATTAGGGGTCACCACAGATAATCATTGGCCTGCAGAATGAGTGGCAGTAGAGTTTTACGGTGTTGAGTTGCCAGTCCGGTGCCCAACCTTCCTAAGAAGGCACACACACATGCACACACTCACACCTAGAGCCAATTCAGAATGTCCAATCCACCTGCAGCATGTCTTGAGAATGTGGGAGGAAACCGGACCACCCGTAAGAAACCCATGCAAACACAGGGAAAACATGCAGACTCTGCACAGAAGGCACCTCAGCACCCTAGACTCGAGTAGTACTTCCAACATATGGAATACTGTTATACTAAACTTGATGCAGTTACATAATATCAATTATTTTAAAACTAAATTGAAGCTATAGATGCTCCTGTGATACACCAGGGAAAATTATAATTCCTTCTTAGAAAATTACTCACCTTTTCTTAACCCTTGAATATTACAACTCATCTTTCTGTACCTTATAGCACTGTAAATTACTGTTATCACATACTGTTCTGTTTTTAAATGTCTGCCATCTCAAATGCCCAATTATAAAATCTAAATGCTATATACCCTACTGATCTGCCTTCTACAGGAACATCATAACTTTTTTTTCTTTTTTCCCTCATTGTTTGCTAAAATTTCTAGCAGATTTTAACAATCACTATTTAACTCCAACCCATGTTTAATATATTCATATATACCTTATGGGTATTCACTATTGCTATCTCACACAGAGTCTATACTGTGATTTTTTTTAACTTGTCTATGAATATGTTTAAAAATGATGATATTTTATATTTCCTTTTCCCCTGAGGCCTCAACTGAAAATGGATTTTATGCCCAGCCAGACTTTCCTGGCTATCAATAAATAAATAAAAATAAATAAATATGTTTTGTTTAGATGCAGCCAAATGTTATAAGATTTGAAGAGCATTCATTGAAGATTTAGGCTTCATCAAAGTGCATGTTTTCTTTACCACTTACAATAATAGCCAAAAAATGTGATTAGTAATGCAACTTTCTTTGTCATGTAACAGTTGCTCTGCACATTGAAGCAGTGGTACCTCAGATGACAAGCAGCATCCTTAAATCTCCTTTACAAGTATCTCTGGAAGCTTCATCACTAATGTAAATGGATACTGAAACAACTTGATTTTTCTGAGAATTACTTGCAAATGTGACTTAGGTATGAACTGTTTCTGATGTGTCACAATTAATGCAACTTAGCTGCTGAATGTCAACAAAGGAGAAGAAGGCCAGGTTTTAGCTTTAAGCTAAAAATGAAATTACTCAGAAAAACATAAATATTTTACTATTTTGTGTCTAACTTAAAAGAGGCATATCCATAATGTCTTTTATTTTTTGCATCATCTTGACAATTTTAGAAACGTAGTTTGGAACAAACTAATTTGTCCAGAGACACTTTAGAGATTTGTGTGTGGTTCTGGGTGAAGAGGCAGTGGTAAAGAGGAGTTTTATATTAAATGGCAAACAGTAAAAAGTTTGTGGTGAAGAGTCAGGCAAGTAAGGGTTAAGGGGAAGGCTGTTTACAGAGGAAGTGATGTAAGTGTAAGGAGGAGTGAATGCAGCTTTATGTAAGAGTTGTAGGGTGGGGAGATCACATTTAGGTCTGAACTTGCTGCTGAGACAACCAGTAGGTACTTCTGTGAACGGGTAGGCCTTGGGTTAATAGTAGTATGTATCGTGGAAGTGTGTTAAATGTTTTTTTTTTTTTTTCTTTGTTCAGTTCACTAAGTGTGAGTTGTGACTTTTAAGTTATGTCATGTTTCCTTTGGGGCATGAGTTGGAATAATTTTGTTTTGTTTGCTAGGGAGATATGGTGTGGTGTAATTGCTCTTGCTAGATTCTGTAAAGCATTTTGGTTGACTTGTTTTCATGGTGATACAGCCAGGCTGCAATAATCCTTGAGGTTGTCATACCCAGCTGATGTCCATTAAGGTGTCTATAAAATATCCCATCTAACAACTAAATAAAATAATAAGCATGAAGTCATAAGAAGACTGAAACATGCATGTCCACAGCTAGTGGGGTTTGGCTTTATTTGCCTGAATTTGTCTACTAACAGACTTAAAAAGAAAAAAAAAGTCATTGTCATTCAGAACTGCCATACAGTTGAAACACCTGATGTCCTTAAAGGGTCATTTGCATATATGCCATTATCCTCTTTTACAAAAGGTTTTAAGGAATCACACAGTGAAAACTCTAGCTTGGCTACGATTTTCTTGTAATTTTTGACTAATTGGTTTGGCTGTGTGCCTTGTTTACTTTTTTATATTTATTGGGTGGCAAAACTGGCTGCAATTAGGAGAGCCGGATGTGAGCTAGGCTACAGCATTATGGATGGAGAGTTTTTTGGCATGGTGTCATAGGCCTCAGGTGGCATCAACTCGAAGATTGCAGGCATATGTTTTTGGAGTGGGATTCCACATGTTTTAGTGGCCCATTTAGCAGGTAATGATTTGGGAGTCATTCCAGAATGTTGGTGTTTAGGGTTCTGAGGGACTTGGTTAATCTAGGTAGTTTGGTTTGAAGAAATGTAAGCAGTTTTATAGGTATTGAGTGTGCCAGTCTCTTTGTTAATTTTAGGCTGTTGAGGCATTTGAGGATCTTGGGTATTTGCACTATCAATCATAGGGATTTCAATGATAGGGACCCCGTAAGATTTTGGAAAGCTGGAGTACACCTGAGTGAGCTGGGCGTGGATTTATTTAATGTACATCTGGCATTGTTTTTGGAAATGTTGGCGAAATTGCCATAGTAGTTGAGGGGGAACAGCCTGTGTCAGGCTGAGGGTTGGAAAAGAGGGGCTGGCAAGTTGCCCTTCTGTTCCCCCTCTGGTGTTGGGTGTTAGATCTTACAAGGTGATTGGTTGGGTAGTGAAGGGAGCAGTGTCACACTGCTTCTGGTAAAGTCAGAGTAAGTGAGCGGTTGGGATAACTCTGCTTATTTTGTGGTGGGACACAGGTGAGTGGGCAACACTGATACAGTTACATTATGTGCAAGTTATGTTTGTATTGTGATTAATAAATTTTATGATTCGTCAATTAATTCTCTGATTATAAAACATTGTTCAATAAAGGTCATCTTATCCCATGTTGGTGTAGTGTGTTTTGATTGTGGAAAAGGGGAACAGGACAAAATAGTGTTCTGATGTCCACTGTTGAAATATGTTCACAATAAGGAAAATATAGTTTTGTATTTAGATTCAGATGTCATAAACTGCATTGCCTTCTAGTTGCAAAAATGCAAAAAATACATACTAGGATTTCAAATTTTAATATTTAAAAATATGCAGGAAATGTGAATCGCTATCTAAAAATGTATCAGGATATGGAAAATATCAGTTTAGTTATTAGATGCATTAACACAGCTGCTTCTGTAAATGCATCAACATCACATATTTCTTTACATCAACAACCCTTAATATTTCTTTCTAACATGTCTATTTACCTTCAAATGCATTCTGACACCCATTCTATTATATTACATTTTATTGATGGCAGAAGGAGACAATCCACTCATCTTTGAATTTATTACCTACCCCTACCATTTCTATTTCTTTTAAAGATATCAGTTAGTAATCCTGTCACAACCGTGTAAAATGATCAGTAGTATCACAATGGCTGTGTAAAATGACATTCACAATGGAGAAGTTTAAATGCCTTTTTATAGAAGCCAGTCCCTTACACCCTCAGCTCTGCACAGCTTAGTATAAATGTATAACTGACTCTGAGGCCCCTACGTATTTGGACAAAGAAGATGCAGAAATAATCAGCCTGATTTTCTCATTTATACAAGCAACCTTTTATGCTAGTCTATTGTGAATAAATAACTTATTTGCCGTGAGTTTTCTGTCTTCAGGATTAGACCACACTCACACCTTCTCTTACCACTCGCTGCGCGGTTTCTCCATATCACATTTCTGCCTTCCAGACTTTACCTGTCACTTTTACTTTTACTCTATGTCTTCCGATCTCGCTGTACTCTACTGATATCACATACCATACCTTCAATGCCCCAGGTAACATAGATGAGTTTGCTTCATAAGTATTCACATATGCAAATCTCTGCATGTATTTAGTGCAGAAATACACCTCCAGTAGTTGTTAATAAGGCAGCGTTATGAATGATGACCACTTTTTTTGCCATGTGTTACATATACAAGAAAGCCATTCTGGTGAGAAATGGGGAAACTGGGCAACACTGAACAGTGGTATTATACTAAAAGTAACGTATGCGTCTTCATTCATTTGTAATAGGAAACAAAAATGTGCTTCTTCCTAGTACTGGCTGAATAGTCTTTTTTACTTTAGGATACAAATAAAAAGAGTTTCTCAAATAAATTATTCATTGTAGTCAGACTATTAAGTGTGAAGACAAATGCTTTAACAGTATTTCTGAAGTGCAGTGCTTGTGGTTTTTATAATCTTACTGCTAATAAAACTGCAATATCTACTCCATGTTTTTATTATTCCAGATTTATTTGATGCCTTGGGGTCCACTTAACACTAATAGACAGCTAATGATTACTATGATAGATTCTTAAGTGACATATTAAGTAGCTTCAGAGAGCTAGATTAATTTTTCCCTTACTTAAAAACCTCATGGGGAATATAATTTGAATTTTGTTAGTATGACTTTGTTTCCTACAAGAGGCAGTACAGTACCCAAGGGAGCCAAAAGTCACATGGCAGATAGTTTGCAGCATAACTGTTGCTTCGCTAAACAAGTTAGTATGTTTGAGTGTTTCAGTTGCTGTCCAGACTTTGGTTTATCAGATATAATTCCACATTTTTATTAGATGTTTATACACTGCTTCTCCTTAGTCTCAGTGATCCAGGTATTCAGCAACAGCAGACATTAATCAATATATACTACTACTAGATAAAGGGGCAATTACATTACAGAACACAAAGTTAAACAGGCTGAGAGACAAAGTGCAGCTATAGTAGGATGTTATGTCAGTATAGCTTTCATAAAATGAAGGTCCATCTTGGGCTGTCCAAGAGACTGACACTTGTTTGATAAGATAGATGTTTCCTCTTAAAACTAATACTTGTACGATAAGGTAACAGATGTCCAGTATCAGTCTTCCAAATAATGTACTTCTGAGATGGAGTACATCTTTTAAATGTAGTTTATCCTACAGTAAAGGTGAAAAGTTAAAAATGTTCTAAAGGTTTTTCTACAAGTGATTCTAATACACACGACCCTAGCCAACTAAGGAATAAATACAACAATAAAAAAATGGCAGAATGTTAGGTATTTCTTAAAAGACAACAGAAAGTCATTTATTTCATAGCACTGTGTACATAAACTAGTGATGTTTGCAGGTGATGACAAGGAAAAGAAATTGCTTTATACTCTGACTATTCAAGCACTATTTAGTGATGTTAAACACTGTGTGTAAATGTAACAACCTAGTAGTAATAGCTTTCCTATTATATCTATTAGGAAGTTAATACAGGAATAGCCTTGATTAGGTTATAGAGGTTGGTAAGGGGATAGCAATGATGTGCACAAAGAGAGGATTAGTGCAGGACAAGCCATCTGAAAGTAGGAGGTTTAAAACTTCTAATATGCATACATTATTTATTTACTTGTACCAATTAAACTTGCACTGTTTTATAACAACTGTTACGGTATGACATGTGAGAAATTAACACAATGTTGTGCTTCCATCTTTGTAGCCACATTTATCTATTTATTTATTTTGTTACTTGGTTAATCCTGCTGGCCAATGCTCATTTTCAGAGAGCACCCCAGGATAGTAGCCAAAAATGGAAAATAACAGACATTAGAAAATGCTTATAATTAACATAGAGATGCAAAGCGAGAGAGCATGCCTATACACAGGTTTAGTGTATGTTATACAGCTGGTATGAAAAAGGAAAAAGAAATATGCATATGGCTGCTTTGATGTTCAGCCTTTAAGAGAAACATAGCATTGCTTGCATATATGCAACTCAACTTACACACACACACACACACACACACACACACACACACACACACACACACACACACACACACACACACACACGTATTGTTCATTATCTAAGCAGTGTTAGAAAATGTGCTTGGAGAATCCTTGAAGGTAAGGGAAATCTCAGTAAAAAGAACAGTCTCGTTTCCGACATAAAATCTATGTGCCAAAACTGAAATTCTTTACTGGAACCCTCCATTTCATTTTCCTTCTGTGTTAGCAGCACTTAAAAATGTGGTTAGCAGGCAGGAAAAATTAAATAAAAATTAAATAAAATTTCCAGAGCTAACTGTGGTTAGTGATTGGATGGATAGATAGGCAGACAGACAACTAGATAAATAGATAGATAAAGAAAGCAAATAACTGCACAGTTAAATGCACCAGTAAGTTTACTTATGTTTGTTCATGGGTATGTGTCTTGTAATGGTTGAACTGTATCTGAAAGAAACAAGCTAAACACACGGCACAGTAAAGATTTATGTATTAAATGATTCACTTGATCACATCATGCCGCTGAGATGTGCATACATCTGTGTTTGTGTGTCAGACATTATTAAATACTTATACAAATACTAATAATAAACCAAATGCAAAAAAGGCTATCCATTAAGTTGTTTTGTAAGTGCAATAATGCCCTCCAGGCAGTGCGTTACACAGAAATAGCAGACACTGTAGGGGGAGGTCAGTCTACTATAAGACACAGTGTGTTATTACTTTGCTGCCACTTGCTCAGCAAGGCCCTGACCTAGGAAATGACCTAGTCTCACAGAAACCTAATCTTAAAACTCCCACATGCTTCCACATCCCAACCTCAAACCTCTCTTCCAACCTTAAAACCATCTCTTGCTCCTTGAAACTAAATTCACCAGCCTATCTGTAACCCTAAAATCCTTGAGCACTCCCTAAGCCTAAACTCCCTGATTGCTTATTTGCTATCTCTAATTTCCACAATCACTCCATAACCCCAAACTCCCCATTCACTCCCTAAATTTAAGTTCCCTGATCACTTCCTAACCCTAATACTCCCCCTAGTCCCTAAGCCTGTTCTAAATCCCTCATTTGTCCACTAAGCTTAAGAGCTAAACTTAAACTCCTTCTCCCCTTGACTCTCACCCTACCGCTGCCACAGTTACCTTGGGAGGTCAGTATAAGGGGTGGGAAGTTGTTATAAGAGGTAGGAGGTTGGTATAATGGTTAAGATGTTTAACTTACAGACATAAGGTGCAGGGTTTGATTCTTACATGGGGAAATTGGCTAGGCTTAAAATGGCCCACAACGGCATTTAGCCTAGTACTAATCTATGAATTTATGAACCTACTCAAACTCAGCTAAATGTCACAAAAACAGCAGTGGCAGCTACACTCAATCTGCAAAGTTATCATACTTTGCTGAACAACTATTTGAGTTTTACCTTGAGTGGTATCCCACATAAGCTGCAAAGCACTCCAGATCCGAGCTGCAAGCCCATATTCTGTGGGCAGCTGGGACTGAGCATTTATAGTAAACATAGGGAGGCCCGAACTTAAGGCTTCAGTCTTCACAATATCCAGGGGTGGTCATTTATTTGCCTGTAACACCACCTTGACCAGCATTATTATTCAATTGGATTTATCTTAGCTGAAGGTAAAATGATTGCTGGACAACATCTAAGTGAGTGAGTCCAGAGAAAATCACAGGGTTTTTGCTTCTCTGCTACCATATCTGTTCCAAACAGACAAGCATGAATGGATGTGCAATGTGTTAGCTCAAGAAGGTGCATGAGAACATGTACATAAAATGGTCAGCTTTTAATGTGCACATCAGTCTTTTATGACCAGTTTAGGCTAGTTACTGACACTCACTATGATGTCCCCACTCTGGGCTAGTAATCAAGGAGCCTGAATCCTCACCAACGGCACTGGAGAGGGACATTCACATGAAACAAAAATGGATATACCCAGTATTTTCAGATGTAGCTCTCTGCATTAAGCACAATTTCCCTTAAGAGCACACAGGGAACACACTCAGTCCAGGGTCTGGATTTCTCTGTCTCCCTCCAGGTCCCCAGTAAGACTCCCCACTGGCATAGCTATAAAGTTGGGACCTCAGCCAAGTGTCCAAACCAAGTTCTCCAGCACCCTCTGTGTGAAACCAGTGCTTTTTGTCCCTGCTCCAAACAGCTGGCACACACACTCTTTGAGATTTGATTTTCACACACACACACACACACACACACACACACACACACACACACACACACACACACACACACACGCGCGCCCTGGGAAATGCTGGCACAGATTTACTTATCATGCCTCTTTTTACCCAGAGTATCAGGTAGTTACATGGCCACCAAACACTCCAAAGCCAGCTACTCTAAGGCTCTTGCAAGGGTACCCAATTAAACTGAGTGAAATTTATATTAATACAAATGGTAGTTTGACCAGCAGCAAGGCTTTCAGGAGTGTCCAGAGCTGTCACCAAATATATTTAACTACTTTCAGATATTAAAATATTCTCTAAAAGACCAGCCACAATGAACAGGTTAAATATATTTAATCATAAATAAGAAAAGGACATGAAAATACAAAATATCTATTTACAGTAAACACCAGAGGTTCAATCACAGGAACTATTAAACTAAAACAGATGAACAGATTAGATTTACACAGATACAGAAAAACTGTACTTAACTAATCTCACTATATTTTCCTGACTAATCTAAATAATTACTATTCCCTTGTTCAGTTAATAGAGCAAGGCAAGAAGAGGTAGGTGAGGTGCCCTCTGTCAGGTTCCAGAAACAGACTGCAATGAGACTTCAGTCTTATCTAGTATTAAAGATCATTTTTGTCCTAGATTACAGAATAACATCACATAGATCTGGTCATGTGACTTCTGGTTCCCACGCTACCCCTATTACTAGAAACTGCAAGGATTTAGTACATATATGTCAATAATACACACGTTTTTTCTTAGATCTGTTGCAGCTTCTGGAAGTCATAAAACAATTTCAAACCTCCATCCTTCCAGAGCAGCAATTAGTTCACCCCAAAAACTATACAGAAAGATTCCTAGTACAGACTTGTTGTCTCTGGCTGCATAAAGAACTGTAAGATACAATCTTTAAGGCCTAATCCAGGAAATGTAATTTCAAACTATTTTCAAAGTTAGGTGGATTGAGATTAATGTCTTTTCTTCCAGTAGCCTCTGTTAAAACATATACATTTAAACAGTTACGATAATACATGTATATTTCTTTTTCTGTTCAGCAGGGCACACTGTTGGTACATTTTTAACACAAGCAGCTTTACAAATACATTTTCCAACACAAGCATCGGTACAAATCAGTTTAATATACAAATGACATATACTTCTTTACAAAATTCCACTGTCCTACTTCTCCTGGCATAGCTGGCAATACCTCACATTGTCACATTCACCCTTGGGCACTTCTGCAGCAGTAGTTCAATGTCTTCCTTCTTTCCTTGCTTCTCATGGAATGACAGCCAGACCTCAGTCTCTTTATCACCCCTCCCCAAACAGAGCCTCCAGCTCTGATCTGCTACATGAATCTAGAAAGTAATTAGCACAAGATGCCTTGTCCTTAGATCACTGCACTGACTGCGCTGTTTTCAAATGTTTACTACCTAAACATTTATAATGCAAATTATGTCATATAGATAGATAAGACAGACAGATAGATAGCATACTCTGTGCTTGCCCCTGATAAACTGCCACTATAGTTGTGCACAGATGTATACCTTTGCCCATGTAAAGTACATAAATCCTTGCATGACTCTTGCTTCAAACAAATGCCATTTTCACATTCTGTGTTCTGCATATCTTCATGTTTCATACATAATGATACTAAATAATGGGTCAGAATATTACTGAAAATCCTGTAATGTCACACTGCCCTTTATTGGCTTTGATAAGTTATTCCACATTATTGATACTTTTAAATCTACCCAAGTTTTCTTTTCTCTATATGATGAAACTTAAATCCTCTTTCTCCTGGCAAATATCTATAATATCTATAATAAATGTAACAGCTTAAGACCAGTTGTTTTGTCATCTTAAGTCCGAATACTACCTATCTGTCCTACATATTTGAAGAACAACAAAACCAACCCCATTTATCTCAATAAGTTTTACCTTTCAATCCTGCTAATTCTCAGATGAAGAAACCATAAAAGTAGAAATGTTTCAGCACATTGATGCAAGAATGCACAACAAAAAACTAATTTTCCTGCAGGAAGTTTAAGATCTCGGCATTAATAAAGATATTACCATGAGGAATAGTCTTGTAAGCATTACAGTACACAAACCAAACTCAAATTCTTAGAACACTGAAAATGCTTACTGTAATTATTTGTGGTATTGATATAGGTTATTACCACTTTGAGGCAGACCAATGGCTACACACTGCACATGCTTTTTCTGGAATGGGTGACAAATCCCATTGTTACAAGGGAATCTGGATATCACATTGCTGCATTATAATTTAAGGGACTTCGTTTGTCACATCTTGCAGAAGTATCATCCTATAAGGTTTGCAATAGTACCTACCACCTTTTAAGGAGAATAAAAGAGAAAATCACGTACACAAACACACATGCACACATGCCCATGTGTAAGAATTAAGAAAAAATACTTGGGTTTTGCAGTTGATGAGTTGTTATGACATACATATCTGTGTGAAGCCCCTGCACTGGCCCAGTAATCAAAGAGCCTCAATCCTCACCACAAGCACCAGTGATGGGTGTACACATTGGAAGGATGACAAGTACAACCACAATAAACTACAATTTCCCTTAAGAGCACACAGAGATCATAGTCAGGCTGGGGCTGGTTTCTCCCTCTTTCTCCAGATCCCCAATAAGACTCCCCACTGGCACAGCTATAGAGTTGTGTCCTTAGCCAGGGTTCCAAGCCAAGTCCTCCCAGCACTCTCTCTGTCCAACCAGTGCTTCATGTCCCTGCCCAAGTAGCTGACACACACACACACACACACACACACACACACACACACACACACACACACACACACACACACACTTTGAGATTTGATTTATACTCCTGGCACAGGTTTACTAGCAATGCCCCCTTCTGCACAGACCATAAGGTAGTTATCACTGCCACCAGAGCCCCTTATCAGCTACTTTAAGGCCCTTCCGTAAGTGTGACCAATCTTACTGTGTAATGCTACTATTATCCAAATGGTAAGTGTGACCAAGGCCAAGGTTATTTAGGAGTGGCCTATACAGTGTCCCCAAATACATATGCAAGTACTCTGATTGCTTAAATATCTCTAAACAAACCAGCCATAATTAAAAGCTTTAAATATATTTAATAATAATTAAAAGAGCACAACAATATTCAATAACTCAGTGCAGTGACTACAGAGTTCAGAATCACAGAAAATATTTTAAAAGACCATTGCAGGACAGTCTCAAATAAATGCAGAAAACATCTAAACTAACCTTTATTATATTCCAATCTATATCTAAAAGATACTTTTCTCTAATTACTATTAGCAAGGCAGAAGTGCTGAAGATGGATGTTTCCAGGTCCAAAGACAAATACAAAATGTCCAGTCTCTGACAGAGTTCCCAAATTAATATCAAAATATTACTGCTAGCTCAGCTGAATGACATCACCATTTGTCACCTGCCTTCAGTTTCCAGTCTAACAGATACCAACAGAATTTTTAGCATCTTCTGTTTCAAGACAATAGAAATAAATTCCTAGCTCTAGACATTGTGTCTTCTCTGAGCTGAAACAGAGATAACAGAATCATAAAACAATTTACACTGTGGTTACATTCCTGAAGCTCAGTACATAACATACAGTTCAACACACACTTCCGCACCAGTAGTTTAATCTCCACATAACATATAGTTCTCTTACATTTGTAAGACAAGCCTACAAATCATATTAATATTCACAAATGACATAGAATTATTTACAAAATTCCAACTAACTGGGCTGGCAGCCTCACAATTTGTTAGACTCTATTGCTAATATCCAGAATATAGATAAATGTATATTCAAATGTTAATAAGGAACCAAAACATCTATAGCTACAGGTGATGAGTCTGTAATGATACATTTAACAATAAAGATTTGCCCCAAAACATAGCATATCTAAATAACAACAACAACAAAAAAATGTGAGTAGAGACACATGCATCACAAAATATCATGCAAAACTTAAAGGCATTGTTTTTGCAGGGGCCTCCACTTCCTATACCTCCTAATTTGGGACCTTTGCTCTCACATCCCCTACAGCTAAATATGCTACATCTCTGAGATCCCAAAACATGGAGAAAGGGGAGAATTAATATAAAAATTATTTTTTTTCTCATCTTGTATTAACCTCAAGAGAATCCATAAAGCAGAAGCTTTAATATCCTGTGACAATTAAAAGCAACCAATCACTATGCTAAAAATATACAGCTGATGAAAAAAACAGGTGATGAGACACTATCTTATTTAAAAATGCAAAACAGCACTTGTGAATGAAATAATGCAGCTTTAGCAACACTCTACAATAGTAAACAGAAAACAATAATGCATATTATAAGAATGCAAAAGTAAATACCTCAATATCAGGCAAGGAAAGTATTAGGAGGGTCACAACAGATTCCAACAATGAGGGACTTGATTTATTTATCCTTATTGGAATCACGGGAAATAAAACACCTTATATGGTACTGCCAGATCATTGTAATCAATGTACTATGCTATGCAGTTTTACTTCCATTAGTGTTGTTTCAAGTGTGAAACATTCTCGTAGCCTTGATCTAAATGAGAATCCCTGTAGTATTACATCAGAGCAAGCACACACTTTCAATATGAAACTCAAGTCATACACATCCACATCCATTCAGAAAAAGAATGAACTTTACTTTAAATGCTAAAGGTCAGGTGTAAAAAAGTACATACACTTTTTTGTCCAACAAATATCTTTATTACATTTTCACACGTGACATAGGCAATCTTACATTTATACAAATGAAAAACAAATAACATGACACCACCTTAGTTGCAAACAGTACACATCACAGACACCACTGAAACAACTGTAGTTTCAAACATTATACATCACTTATAATCTATCCAGTAAATGTAAGTTAAGAATTATATGGCTCATTCAAATCCTGCCTCTTAATCCTTGTTCCTGCTCTCCATATATTGTTCCTGCAATTCCCTTTTTTCTTAATGTTGTTTGCTTACCTCCCTTTTCTAAAGATCCTGATTCCAGTGGTTTTATCTCTGTTACTATATTCACTACTTCTAGTAAAGTTGGTCTAGACTTTGATTTCTATTTTCTAGTAAATGCTTTTTTGGCAGCCATCATAATTATACTCAGCAAGGCTTTACAATTCTGATTCTGTATCATAACTCAAAAAAAAAACATCTCCCCAAATCAATCCAATCTGCTCATCCAGCATCTCCGACAGAGTGGTTTGCAGGAAATCCCTAAAGTCTGCCAGCTCATTACAGTCTCAAAAATATGTTCCCAGCCACCTCTTTTTGCCTGTCACACCTCCAAGACTTAACACTACACTTTTGTTATCCATCCTAATCTCTACCATACCTAAAAGTAAATTAAAGAAAAAATACTCTTGAGCAAATCAGTGAACAAGTGTGCAACTGAGCACTATGTCCATTATGACATAATATTACACTAAAGCCAAGCATTGCATCTGCACATGCTCAGTAACTGCAAACAAATGCAGTGTCAAAGAGTAATTGTAGCATGAAAAGCTGGAAGTTATTTGGATATTTACTCTTCCTGACAAGGCTATCTGATCCTTAGGACACTTCTCTTGGGATCAAAGCTTGATGAAAGTAAATCCCTCAAGTAACCCCCACACATTACAATAACTTTAACTAGGATAAACTTCAGCTGACCTAGATCAAATTGCCAGCATGCAGAATAGAAAGCTAAATCAAATTCTAAAATATAAAAAGATAGTGAGTCTGCACACTAAGGGTGAATGAATTCAAAGGTGTAGTAGGATGGGGCCATGAATGCAAAGAAAGTGAGCCAGATTTAATTATCAAGTCTGGGAGTGATATAATACCCTCGCGAGTGGGATGGATTGTGGGAGGGAACAGCCAATGCCCATAACTCTCTCTTTCACAGAAAGCCCAGATTTGTATCTCATCTTTTTTGTATGTTCTTCACAAAACTTGTTTTTCGGGCAAATCGTGATTAAAGTTACTAAATAATGACAGGCATTTGAGTTTCAGACTTTACATCCTTCAGAAAATTCTACCAACTTTGAGTTTATAAGAGCAATATTTAAAATATGCCCCTATTTTAAGGATCACCCCCCCCATTATTTTTGGCTTTGTTCAGCATTCTTGTGCTAAGAGTTTGAGGGGTATGTGAATGCTCTCTCATCTATCTTAGATGTTTGCATATGCAAACTCTTTTATTCTACCAACTTTGAGTTTATAAGAGCAATATTTAAAATATGTCCCTATTTTAGGGATTTGCCCCGCCCCCATTATTTTTGGCTTCTTCCAGCTTTCTTGTGCTAAGAGTTTGAGGGGTATGTGAGTGCTCTCTCATTCATCTTGGATGTTTGTGTAGATATACACATATCTTGCAAGTGCATGCACCAGGTAATGCACTTTGCATGTTGTACCCTGCCCACACTTTTGAGGTGTCTGTAGGGAGGTATTAAGCACATATAAAACATCAGCTACCATATATCATGGCCAAACAGCAGTCAGTTCCTAGCAGCTACCCATTGGTATACTTTACTAGGCAACAACTTGGGGTTAAAGTTACTGCATTCTACCCTGAAAATGGAGAAAGCTCTACAGGATGATATGGGGCCAAGGTATCTATACAGGATCATAGCATCACAGAAGAATACAGGGATATTGACTCTAATGAGCCTTTGTAGGCCTAGCCATACCTCCCAGAAATATTAAAAAGGTGCTGGACACTCAGGTTTTGTCAGGGATATAGTATACATTTAGGACGAATGGGTGAGAATTTGTAATCTCTCTCTCTCTCTCTCTCTCTCTAATAAAAGTGACTTGGTTTATTTCTCCCCTATTGTAATTATGGAAGACTCATGTTAAATTTTTGATTCCCCATCCATTGGGGGCTAATGGTGTGTTAAACAAATTTAATCAATGACATATTTCCAATGAGTTATAAAAGTGCTGAAGGAAACAAAAAATAAAACAGTCAAAATTCTGTAGCAATATTTGAGGAGTTACAGAAGCTATTATAAGCAGAGAGGTTTGATGTCTGCAGTTTAGAACCACATAAAATCAGAGGTGTTCTCTGCATTTTGTATTTATTTAACCTTTGTGGGTCAATCCCTCTAGGTAAGTAGCCTCTTTTCAGGGAAGACACAAGGTGGTATTTATTCTACTAGAATATATTTGTCCAGGGCATTCGTCAACTTCCCCTAGTATTTTGCAAGTATAGGAGGGTTTTGTGGCACTTCCTGGTTCCTTCCATGTGAAGAGGTGGCTAGGAGAAGCAGAGTACGTAATGGAAGACAGAGAAGTTTGTGGTTCTGATAGCAATCCTGGTTCTGATGAAGAAGATCATGTCCCATCAGTCAGACAGAATAAAAGTGAAAATGGACTGGACGTTACAAATAGTCACCACTTAGCTGACTCTAATTTTTTTTGGAGTGGAGGAAGTAGTAGTAACTTAAGTGGCCTCCGGTGGCCTGCCTGATGAAAATTTGTTTTTATTTAATAAGGTAATCTGGGAGAGGAATCAGAAATATGTGGTTGGAGATTATGGACAAGGTGTTTAGGGAAGAGAATGGTCAGGATGGAAAGGAAAGAATTCAAGAGATGAATAAACTAAATGAGGTGACTGAGAAAGTTCCAAGAACATCATTTACTAAGGCAGTAGGAAACACAAAAGGTACTGTACAGCCTGTTAATGTTGTTAAAAAGAAAAATATTTACTGTAAGAATAAGAAAAAAGAAGGAATACATTACTGAAACTGTTCAAAGAAGAAGCTTGCATGTGCAGATTTGGAGTGCTGACCTTGACATGCAAATGTTATTTCTTGACAATATCCAGCTCAGTTTATGATTCTGTAAAACATGAAAGGTGAAATGGCTATTTGGAATGGCGGTGGGAGTTGGATATAATTTTGAAATATGAAAAAAGATATAAAACATTTGCTAAGTGTTATTCAAGTTGCTGGTAATAGGGATACAGGTAGGTAAATAGGTCAACCAAAAACATGTTATTTTTGTGGTGATACTAATCATCTTATACATGAGTGTTTCCAAATTAGAAATAATCAATGTGAAGAAAAATGACACATGATTAGGAGATATAAAAAGTAATGTAGAATTTGTAAACAGGGTGGACATTTTTGGTTTGATTGTGATAATAACAAAGAATATAATAATGAGAAAGAGAAGGATGCACATTATAATAAACATGACATAGAAGAGAAAAGGGTTAAAAATGTTATAAATGAAGAGTATAAAAGTGACAGTGAGGAAAGAGTACATACAACTGTAATAAGTCAAGAAGATCAATGTAATATTAATGTGGATAATAAAAGTAAAAAAGAAGAGATAGATAATGATACATCAGATGCCATAAAAGGGTTTGTAAAAGAAATCAGAAAGAGAAATTCAATAGGTACTAGGCTAAGAAAGAGAAAGAGACATTTCAAAAATATATTGTTAAAAAGAAAGGTGAGGAATAATGTTAGATTTGTGTTAATTAATATTAATAATCAGATTAATAAAGGGAGAATAATTGCCATTTTGCAATGGTGTGAAAATGTGTTGCTTAAGTAGACTCTTTCCAGGATACAATGGTTATTTTGGAGAATGATATAATACAGGTAGAGGCATTGTGGGAAGGGAGAACTGTATGGAATTTCGGAAGGGAAAGATACTTGAGTATGGTATTTTTGTTTAGAGCAGATGTTAAAGTATTGAGTTTTTAAATTACTTAATGTGGGAGAGCACTGATTGTGCATGTGAGGAAAGGTGAGGATATATTTAGACAGAGAGGGATTAATGCGTATACCTCAGTAAAGGGGAGAGAATAATTATTTGAGTTAGTGAAGCCATGTGCTACTGTTAATATGAAAATTATTTTTATGGTGGATTTTAATTGTGGATTAAGAAACTGTAGCAAGAAAGATAAAGTAGATTGGAAGAGATTAAAAGAAGTTATGAAAAGTAGAAGATTAAAAAATCAGAATAGTGATGGGTGGACATATAAAAAAGGGGGACTGTATACTGAGATTGATTTCTTTTTTTACATCTAATTCATGAAGACAAATAAGGTTAATATTTTTTAATGACCACATACATATTTGAGTTGAATGTGGTAAAAATAATAAATAGTTAAAGGAAAAGGAATTAAAAGACTGATGATTTTTAGATAAGGTAGAGTTAGAAACAGAGGTTGATCAATTACTGGGTGATTGTGTGTTAGTGACTAACTTTTATGTGACTTGGTTTGAATGGTGGATAGTACTTAAAGAAAAATATAAACAATATTATTTGATTTGGAAATGGAAAAAAGAAGAGAGAATAAATGTGGTTATGAAAATAAATATTATGAAGTTGTGAGTAGTTTAGAGCATAATTCTGTATGTTTTTTTAAGTATGAAAGAGAGTTTTTATTTTTTGAAAAATAAAGAATTGAAGGTTTATTATATAAACAGAGATTCTGTTTGAAGGGTAAACATTGGATGTTTCTTCCTTTTTGGGTAAATGGGTTAAGGGTGAAGTTAGTATTATGAGTGAAATAAAAACTGTGGAAGAGAACATTGTATATAATCAAAAAGATTTTTTGTTAAATCTGGAAAAGTATGTTAGAAGTATATATGAGAAAGGAAGTAGGTGTAAAGTGGTGAGTTGAGGGATAAAATGTTTTCTGGATGAAGCCATTAATAGTTTAATGACAGAGGTTACTTTGGAATAGTTGAATAGGGCATTGGATAACGTTAAAATGGAATCTTTATCAGGTTTGATGGTATGGGGTATGAAGTATATAAAAGATTAATGGTAAAACAGAAAAAAATGTCATTTATGTTTTCAATGAGTGGTTGCAGTAGGGAATATTAAATGAAGGGATTTGTGAATGAATCATACAATTCATATGGAAAAAGAAAGGTGAAAAGAGAGAAATTAAGAATTGGGGACTAGCAAATGCATTAAACAATACAGGCTTAAAAGATTATTATGCAAATATTGCAGGGTAGGTTTGGTGAACTTTTGGATGAAGCTTTGCTGGATATTTTTTTTTTGGCGTTATAAGTAAATATAGTCATGATTTCTTTGTATTACTTGGAGAGGTAGTGGATGATATTTTGTGTGGAGATAATCTTGTTAAATTATTAGTGTGTGATGTAAGGAAACCTTATGAGCATGTGATTTATGAAAGTTTATTGATTATGAAAAAGTATGGTATGAATTGTAATATTTTGAAAGTGCTGTAATCTGTGTATAGTAAAGCTAAGGATAGGGTACTGGTGAATGGATGGTTAGGTTCTGAAATGCATGTGATTTTTTATTATTTCATCATTAGGTTTTGAGACAATGATTTTGCTTTTTTTAGTTAGGAATGCAGTTGATGTAAACGTGTGAGACAAAAGGCAGGCATATTGTTAATAAAGTTATGTGTATTCCTAATTTTGTTCCATATGCAGATTAAACAATTGTTATAGCTAAGGGTGAAAGCTGGATGGGGAGAATGATTAGATATTTTATCAATTATTTGGGGAGTAAGATTAGAATTGAATAAAGATAAGAGTTATGGGCCGGGTAAAGTAGGAGCAATAGAATATATTATTTGTTTGTTAAGTAAGTAAGTTTGTTGGTGTTCATTTCAGAATAAAGAGGTTATTTCTGAACAGTGGGATTGTATTACTGAGAAAACTAAGTCAACAGATAGATTATGGAAAAGTTTTAGGGTGTTACATAAGAAAAAGGCTTATTTTATTAATTTGGTTATATTAGGTAATATAGGGTGTTTAACCAAGGTTTACATGATACCAAGTTTCAGTTTTAAAGGAAAATAACTGATTCAATCAGGATTTTTTTAGGGGGTCTAATCAGTTGAATCTTGTGAAGGGGGATTTTGTATATGGAAAGTAAATAATGTACATTAGGCTGAATCAATTCAATTGTATATGCAGCTTACATGAATTGTATAACATGTTAATTGAGAAAGGAAAAAAGAATATGGGTTTAGTGGCCTTGATTCTTTGTACAAAATATGAGGAATGGTGAGAAAAATAAGGTAGGATTAAAATGAAAAGGAATTCTGAAAATATAGAGATTCAGGAATATAAAAACAAAACCAGGTTATGGGATTGGGAAATAAAAATATAGTAATTTCTAGAAAGGTTTGGTATAATGATATTATTAAAAGGTGTTATGAGATTAATCTTTGGGTTTATTAAGTGAGGATGTTATTAAAGCTGCGAAAGAAATAAATATGTTTTGTCAAATATATGAGTATCAAGATTTTTTTGTGGAAATTAAGAATAAATAGGTTATTGTATAAACTAATGTCACAACAAATATGTTTACTTTGGGAAAATAGAAACTATATAACTTGTTTTTAGAGTGTGAAAGAGTAAAGAAGTTATGGAAAAAGTGTTTTGAAAGTTTTACTATGGGAAATATAAAAGACATTGGAAAATACACAAATGTTACCGTATGCCCCTGAAAATAAGACCGGGTCTTATACTTTTCCCCCCACCGAAATAAGCATTAGAGGATATTATCAGGGGATGTCTTATTTACCCCCTGTACAACAATCTGCATTTGTTCCTGTACAAAAATCGACATTTATTCATGTACACAAACTGACATTTATTTGGTACTTTTCTGTTATTGGGCAACAGTTCTAGGTAGTGCGTTAACAGTTGTGTGAGAATTCTACATAAACAGTGCAAGAAACATTTCAACTTCAGAATATCTATACCTTGGCTTTCACAGTGCAATATTTCATGCTTAACAGAAAGTGCAGAAAAATCTCAGTACATGTGTATTGGAAGAGGGGAATAAAACAAGTGAATAACTGCCACTTTTTGAGTGGTGATGCTTTCTTTATTCTTTACCCAAAGTTATAAAAATGAAGTCTGGGAACTAGTGGCCTTATATGTCCTATGCATCCTATATTTTCCATCAGGGGTTAGGTAACTGAGACTATATCCATTTTTGTTGAGAAAAGTTTGCATTCAGTAATGGACAACATTAACACAGTGTTATAAGATACGAAGACTTTTCTTGAAGATCGTTTTGAGGTTAAAGAACCTCTGGATAGCAGTATTGATTATTTTGTCACCATGGATATAGCGTCTCTTTTTACAGTCATACCAAATGACTGGGGGATACAGAATGTTAGAATGCTACTAAATAATCAGTATGTTTACTCGAATGATAAGATCAACCTTATATATAGTCTTGTGGAGATTATCTTGCAAAATAATGTTTTCCTTTTGGAAACGAATTCTATCTCCAAAAGGTTGGCATAGCGATGGGCACAGCATGTGCCAACAGCTACACCAGCTTAGCATTAGCTCAATGGGAGGTGGAAAAAGTGTTGACTGATAATGACTTTCTTTGTTATGTACACTGGTATAAACATTTTGTTGATCATATTTTTATTTTATGGAAAGGCAGCGAAAAATCATTATTACAGTTTGTAGAATGTTTGCACAGCACTACTTTTCTAAGGTTTTCCATCAAATATTCTCAGCAAAGCATGGAATTTCTGGATGTCAACATTTATATGTCAGAAACAGGTGCATTAAAAACCAGTATATATTAGAAGGAAACTAAGAAGAATGCATACTTACACAAAAATAGTATGCATCCTCGACATATTTCGAGGAATGTACTTAAATCACAGGTTCTTAGACTTATGAGATTACATAACGATGATGAACAACTACAAATAGCATTTAACTACTTGAAATCAGATTTTATGAAGAGAGGCTATAAAGATAAAGAGATTAACTCTTGTATTAAATCCATTATGACAGAGAGGGAAGGGTCAGGGAGACCATACTACTCAAAAAGAACAATAAATACTACTGGAGCATTGACAGCACCAACTAAGATTTCCCTTAACTTTCTCAAATGATATAAGTGCAGTATGTGAAATAATTAAAAAGAACTGGAATATTCTGCATGGGAATGATGAACTTACGGATTTTATTACTGACAGATTGTAATTTTCTTTTAAAAATAATGAATCCCTGAAAAGACATTTATGCTATAAGAAACATAACCAGTTATCTAAGAACATTATTTCCCATAGATGTGGTGTGTATGCTTGTAGACACTGCAGTGCATGTAATTATTTATATTCAGAGACTTGCTTCATACAGCCACATTTAAATTATTGTATAGATTTCTCCTTTTATGCAGATTGTTCATCCATAAATCTTGTTTATTATAGTTTCTGTAGTACATATGGAGTTTATTACATAGGTAAAACCAACTGCATGCTCAGAGAGCAGATAGAAGAACATGTTTGTGATATCAGGAATAATAAGGAGACTAGTGCCTTAGCCAAGGACATACTTGTATCTGGTCCAGAATGCAAATTTCAGTTCTTTGTTTTGGAGATGATAGATGAAAGTTTGAGGGGGGAGGGTAACATCAGAATAAAAACAGAAGCATGTGAATAAAAATGGATTCTCTATTTCCAGGTGGATAAAGTACCTGGTATAAATGAAGCTGTTTATTTAAAACCTGTTTTGTATACATGTCCATTTAAACACTAGTAAGTGCTGCTTTTTTAAGAGTTAATTTTAATAATTAATTGATCTTAATGAATACTGCTTTATGATTGGATGTTGTCTTTTTAAATTCTAAGATTTTGTACTCTGTCGTTTGAAGAAGTGGGCTTGAACCGTGAAAGTGCTTACCTTTTGTTTTTTTTTTATTAAAGTTTTTGTGCTTCTGCCTACTTGGGTCTTGGCATTGCTTTTAACTATTTTTTTACTTTGTAATTACCTATTGATAATGAAATGTTACTTTAATACAATAAAGTCAAAAAAACTGACAAGAGCTTGCTGGCAGCTGAAAGTAAAAGCAATCCATTCTGTTGCCAGAATAATGGAAAGGTTATTCAAATACAGTCATGTCATCTTCTGGAACATTGTCATAAGTCTCCAACCCCCAAATTCCAGCCTGAATTTCTTGCGACTCCAACCTGTAGAACCATTCGCCCCAATCTGTCATGCCTAGCAACAGAGCTCTCCTTAAATGAGCACTGCTTATCCAAGTAGTCTACTCATAGTGCATTGGCAACACAGCTGTCAGTGATTTTATCCCATGAATTTTTCACCCAAGTCACAACCTCTTGTAGGCTAGGCTTCACAAAGTTTCCATGATGACTTCTCTCCATTCTATTTTCAATGCAGTCATTGAGTTCCATGCACAAATGGTCCTTGAATGGCTTGTTTATTACAATATCAAGAGTCTGGAGATAGGCAGTCATTCCTGCGGGAGTCATTATTTGATCTATTCTTCTCCATGCAAGGAATTTCTTCATGTCTTTAGCGCAGTGAGTGCTGGCTGAATCCCAGACTAGCAGACCTCTTTTGCCACCTTGCAAAACAAGTGGCAGCATTGCATCAATCCACTTCCTTATAACTGCTTGTGTGCACTAGGCTTTTTCGGTTTTAAGAATGTAAATGCCTGAAACATGTTCAATCTTATCTTTCTTCCCCTTACTAATGATTAGAGGTGGGGTTTTCTTTCTATCTAGATGAACTGCCAAAATACAGGTAACACGTGCACTTTCATAATCAGTGGAGGGAATGTAGATTGACGAGGCACGCCTCTGATCAATTGTTGTTTGAGATCCTTGGCCCATAAACACTGCAGTTTCATCCATAGAAATCATGTTGGAGAGTTGGTATTTAGAAAAGTCGATGCTATCAACAAAGGACTTGAATGCAACTGCACATTTAATAACTTTGGTATCTTCCAGCTTGAACAGTGTTGTTGATCTTCTTAGAGACAGTTCATATCACTGAAGGAAGCTATCTAGCCAATGTTGTGATGCTTTGAATTCTTCTGGGGATATTTCTAACTGTGGTGCCATTGCAAGGCAAATGCTTGAATATCAGACCTGTGCACAACCAAAGCCTTTGCTCTCCTGTTAGCAATCCATTCACAGATGATGTCTTCCAGCTCAGGAAATAATGGTTGCTGACCTGATCCACACTTGCACTTCTTAGCATTTCCCTTGTCGGCCTGTTGACTGAGGTTATCATACGCTCCATGCCATTTTCGGACCATTCGGAGATCCAACTTCTTCTCTTTGCAGAAAACCATCAGATTTTTTCCCCGGGAGTCCTCCATTTTTCCTTTCTTGTACTCAACGGAATAGCTCTTTCTTTTTCCACTCATCTTTTCTTTGAGGGGTTAATTGAAGACTTATGAGACAGGAGTGGCAACACAAAATGGTGATGGTTAAGAAGACACAACCACAGCCATTCATTATCAAGTGCACACATTTTAAGTGCGTTGTCTGTACTTTGACCAATCCAAGTACACTTGCCAGTGTTTATGGGCAAAGGATCTCAACCGTCAAGTGTGAGTGAGAATTAGGGTTACAGTAGGAATCATGGAGAACTCCCAGGAAAAGAATCTTACAACTTTCTGCAAAGAGAAGAAGTTGGGTGTCCGAACGGTCCAAAAATGGTGAGCAGAGTACGATACCTCAGTCAACAGGTGTCAATAATATTATTTTACAATTCAACATGTCCATCATGTATTGTTGTTGATCTTAACTGGGGCTTATTTTTGGGGTAGGGCTTATTTCATGACAACCCTGGAAAACCATGCTAGGTCTTATTTATGGAGAAATACAGTATTTTACATGGGAATTTTATATGGGATTCTGACTGAAATATTAAGTAAAATTAGGATTTGGTTACAACACAAAGAGTGTAGGGGATGAGGTTTAAATGAATAAAATATTTATTTTTTGATGCTGAAATGTACTTATGGAGAATTTTTATTATACTGAAGTTAAATGTTGTTGTTTGTCTTTCGGCTATAATGAAGTTAAATATTATGTAATATTAATTGAGTTAGTTAATATATAAGTAAGTAATGACTGTAAATACATTTGTAAATATTGTAAATAGTATAAAATAAAGAACCCCTACTCTTTTCAATAGGTGCTGTGGTATTTTTCACATCCACCTGATTTTCCACCAACTCAGGCAGATGTGGTCCTGGTTTTAGATGACACATTAAACCAGGGTTCCATCTGCTTAAGTTGGTGGTAGCTTAGGAGGATGTAAAAGAGCCAGTGACAGGTATCAAAAAGAATAATAGAAGTTCCCCATTGCCTAGTAGAAATTTAACCTAGTAGTAAAAATATCACATTGGTTATCCCCTGAAAAGAGGCTACTAGCCCAGTGGGACCAACCCAATCAACAAAGGATACATAAATAAAAATATAATGGTCACCTCTGCTTTTATGCAACTGTAACCATCACCCTCAGTTGTAGTCAGCTACCATTCACAACAGTGGCAGTCACCATCAGCTGTATTCAGTTACCACTCACAACTGGTAGCAATCACCCTCTACTGTAGTCACTTACCACTCATAATTGGTGGCAGTCACCCTCAAATAAGTCAGCCACCACTCACAACTGGTGGCAGTCACCTCAACTGTAGTCATACACCTCTCACAACTCGTGGCAGTCATCCTCAACTGTAGTCAGCTACCACTCACAACCTCAACTGTTTAAGCTCTGGCTACGTGTTTTCTAACAAAATTAAAATGCACTGTCCTAGCTTCTCCACTGAAAGACATTATTGCCATGCAACCGATATAATCTGACTGCCAACAAATCCACTTTTCCAGAAACAAAATATTTTGAAAAATGGAAGGAAATGGGTAGTCTTTGAAAAAAAAACTGTATGTCTCCACTGTTATCTCTGTGCATCTTGGGTAAATAAAGTTAATGATTGGTGACTAAAATAAGGCAATTTGATTCAGGTGATTGTAGTTCTAGTATGTGAAATTTTCAACTTAAATGATGGCATTAAAAAAGGAAATATTGGCTAAAAATCTGGTTGTGAAGGACATGCATAATGATAAAATTGAGCCACAGCACTGTTCCACAGATGATCGAATGTTAATTTAGCTGAAATTTAAGTAAGTAACCAGAAGCTTGGAAGAAGTAAAATTGGTTTGTAGCATATTTAAAATCTTTTGAAAGGGTACTTAGAAAGCTTACAGTTGCTTGGAGTTGCAGTTACAAAGGAAAATTTATTTTCTGAGGATACATTACACAATCCAGCAAATGAGCTGTTTTTCTTCCATCAGAGTAAACAACTTTTATCCATCTTTTTACTAGAAAGAATTTCCAGTAGTCATTTCTTCTTTTTTTTATCCAAGATTTTATTGAAAGAACATCTAAGTTCAGTCCTCAGGAACTTGCCACAAAAATTGAGAACACCACGAATTTTATGAGGAATTGACCAAATATAGGAGGCAAAAATCTGGACATTCTGTGAAAATATAGACAGTTGAGAGGTATGAGCAGGATTCAGAAAACTGTGAAAACTGGCTTACAGATATGTTGTGATGAACTGCCTGGCAAAGTTAAAACTGTACATTAGTTTCAGAAATAGGAAACATGAAATAGAGTGCAAACTTCTCAACTGTGGCTGATTTTGTGGAACATCCAAGATTTTGCCTCATGTTTTAGTTCTGTCCATTGAAAAATGTTCAATTTTCTGGAAAATCACTGAGTACTACAGTCAGTAAAGCCAAACATTACAGTTTCACACTTCCTATTGTTCAAAGAATGCATGTTGATGAAAAAAAGTCTTGGTCTATTTATGTGTTGAATGAATTGGGATTACATTCAAAAAAGTCCATGATTTTGGGTCTTTGTTCTCCCATTATTGCTGGCTTCATGTAGAATTCTTGTGCAAAGAAGTTGAGAGGTATATAAGGGTATAATGTTAAGACATACAATATATTAGCAAAGCAGCCACTGGCCTGCCATCTTGACGTTATCACCAGCAAACTTGCATTATGCTAATGTTAGCTGAGGCTGTGGGCTACTCCAAATGCAGAGTGATAGTTTCACTTAATATTTTAACAGCTACATGTATAACTGGCTGCAGCTAAACACAGCATGTTTGACATGTATGTGCAATACAGCCGATGCAGTTTGCCCAAGTTTGTAGCCCAGTATTCACTACGTTTGGCATGTAATTCTTTTTTTTTTGTTTGTAAATTTTTATTAGTTTTCATATATCACATGAAAAAAAAAAATTATAAAACATGAATCTATTAAACATTTAAAAAAAAACTATGTACAATGTCCATAACAGATACAATTTTGTTGTTATATTTCCATTTTATCCAGTAGATTTTTGAGCTTTAACCAAGATAATTACTTGTGTGTCACTCTTGTAGTTCTTAAAATTGCAGTTTGTAGCTCCCTATTACATACAATTTTAGCTAGTGAAATAAAATCTGTGAATGAGAGGATTTTTTTACACTTCAAATTTAAAGTGATATTTTTTCTTGCAATTGTAAGGAAAGACCAGAGAAGGTGCACTTGTGTCTTTGGAATATAAGCTGGTATCAGTGCATTAAATAATAACAATGAATCTGATACTTCACACTTATCAGACTACAATGCTTTTATGAAGTTTCTAAACTCTAACCAAAATGGAGTTACAATTTTACATTCAAGAAACATATGTACCCAGTCTGCACATAATATTTCATCACATCTCCAACATTTAGTATTGTCATATTTCATAATTAGTGCAATTTTATATGGGGTAATAAAGCACCTATGTATACAGTTCCAAGTAAAAATTTTCCAAAAGGGGGATGATATTAACTATTAGTGCTTTCTCACTCTCTGAAAAAAATGGATTTATTTATTTTTTCTGTGTAATTCCATAGAGAATCTTCTGACCTCTGTAAATCAGCTCTTAGGATTTTTTATATTTTTTGACAATGAAAAGCCATTATTATTGCTCAGGGTGTTTATTTCACAGATGTGATCAATAGCGGAATCTATATCACCAATTGTTTGCAAGACATCATCTGGAAATAGCTGTATTTTGGAACTATAATTTGAATTAGCAAAGAAATTACTTATATTGGGGTTAGTTCTTATCTAATTAGCCACTGGCTCCACTGATAAAGCAAATAATAAGGGTGGCAGTGGGTAACCTTGTTTAGTACCCTTCAATGTTTTAAGTGGACCTGATAAAAAAGCACCAATTTTGATATATGACATTGAGTTTTCATATAATTTATTTAATAGTTCTATAAACTCAGGGGAGTAATTATATGTTTCCAATACTTTGAATAGGTAAGATCAATTTATAGAAACAAATGCTTTGTCTAAGTCTAGACTAATAATTGACTCTTCTTTTTTTTTGCATAATCTATTAAAGTCAGGAGTATAATGATATTATCTTGTACTCTCCTGTTTAGGATTAAGCCTGTTTGGTCATCTACTATTAAGTCTGGCATCAATTGATTTAGTCTGTTAGCAAGAATTGATGTGAAAATTTTATAATCCACATTCAATAAAGAGATGGGACGATAAGAGTATACTAGATTAGGATCTTTGTCATGTTTCAAAATGGGTGATATCATGACATATCTCCATGAAGAAAATGTGTTTACCTTCTTTCTAAATTCTTCAAAAGCTTCTATTAATATCTTTAGAGTATCATCTGTAAATAATTTATATAATTCTCCTATTAAATAGTCTAATCCTGGTGATTTATTATTTTTGAGACTTTTAATTATTTCCTTTAGTTCCTTTAATGATATTCATTTAAGCAATTTAGCAGTTTTTCTTTTGTTAATTTTTTGTTTATATTATCTTTTAAGAATTTGTTTTTTGATACATTGCTGCTAACATTAAAATTTGTTTATTGTTTCATGATGTGTTCTGAATACCTCTTAAGATTTATTTTAAATCTGTCACCTATTTAGGTTTATTCTTAGAATTATCTATAATCTCTTTTATATGCTTAACATTTATTTTTTTTTTATTTTACTGCTAGTCTGTGCATGTTTTGGGGATTAGCTGTATATGATTGTAATTTAAATCTTTCTAGATTTATTGCTACTTTATGATTTAATATTTCAACATATGCCAAATTCAGTTCTTTCATTTCTAGATTTGTACTTATATCTTTGGTGTTTAAATGACTTTTTAATGTATTAATTTTTAATTGCATCTTTATTAGTGCACTCTCCCATTCCTTTCTTTTATTTAAATACCAGTTTTTAATTTTACCAACTAGATAAGATTTTGTGTCCCAAACAATGACTTTAGAGGTTTTGTTGTTATCATTAATGTCAAGGAATACTTTTATTTCTTTTAAAAGCCATTCTCTAAAACCACTTATTGTAATAATATACTCTTGTATTCTCTGCCAAAAGATAAAATCTCTTGGTATAATGTTAACTCTAAAAAAAAATAGCATTGTAATTGGACAATGGACAAGAACTAATTGAAACGTCTTGTATTTTAGAAAATAAGTTGTCAGTAACAAATACCTTATCAATAGCTGTTTGTGTACCAAATCTACAAGAGTAGTGTGTGTATTTTAGGGATTTTAATTCTTTTATTTCATAAATATCTCTCAAGTTTGAAATGGTAATGACGTTATTCAGTTTTCTGGCTGAAGCAGTCATTGTAAAGTTACCACTTTCAGTAGTGTCACTCTTGGAAAGAATACAATTGAAGCCACCTGTATAAATAATGTCACCTTTAGATCTAATTGAAATTAATTTTAGATATTTATTCACTGTGTCAGCACTGATACCAGGTATCCAGTATGTATTGGCCAATGTAATATGTTTACTAGGCATAACATACCATTTTTACCTGAATATGAATTAATTATTTTGGGTACTGGTAAAGATTTCTTCTATAATATCATAATGCCTCTTCTCATAGTCTGATAGTGAGATTCCACAAGTATAAAATAACCATTAAAAGACATTTTATTTAAGTTTTTCTCTATTACATGGGTTTCTTGTAGAAAAGCAACATCTACTTTATTTGATTTCAAATATTTAGCTAGAATTCCTCTCTTTATAGAGTTAAGGCCATTGACATTTAATGTTATACATTTATACGAAGACATTTTAAAAGACACATTCAAATATCATAGATTCTGTTATGGACATATAAATTGAACTATGAATAACAAATGTGCATTTGAAACTAACTACAACTCTAAACATTGAATATCTAGTTTCTTGATTGATGAGCAAATCATCAAAACCACCTTCATCCATCCTTAGCTTTGTAGTCTACATCTATCAAGTGCTTCTACCTTTACTCAAGTAAATGTATAGAATGAGATTAGAAAAAAAACACTCTCCAAAGTATTTTGGAGCCATGGATATCATATATGTTTAACAGTGTATAATTAAATGAAAAGTTATTATAAATACATAATAAATATGAAATGTAATTATTTTTATCAATATCATATAAACCCTCCTAAAACCATTAATCTATGTGTAGTTCTCTAAATTATTAAACAACTATCCTTTATTGTTAATGACAAAAAAAAAGCCACGGTGGTGCAGTGGTAGCATTGTCGCCTCACAGCAAGAGGTTCTCCAATTCGATTCTCAGTTGGAGTGCCTTCTGTGTGGAGTCTGCATGTCCTCCCTGCAGCTGAGTGGCATTCGAAAGACATGCGTGAATGGGCGTGCCTTCGTTGAAGGTTGGACATCAAGCTGGCACCTCGGCACTGTAAAAATCTACTGCCAATCAATAGCGAACCGGAGTTCCGCTGTGGCGACCCCTAACCGGGAAAAGCCGAAAGAAGAAGAAGAACAACTAACTATATACAAGGTAAAATTTATGTTTAATTATACTATATGTGTGAGTCAAAGTTGTGTCTAACCAATACTATAACTGATATAGATACACAGTATTACATCTGATAAATAGAAATGTATGGATCTTGATTTCCTATAAGACAGTATTGAAACTATATAAGTTCCTTTATCAGAAAGGCATCTCAGTATACAATATTAGATTTAGACAAGATATAGCTCTTTACATAACTGTCTCATTTCTTAAATCTGTAGATTATTTCTCTCCTTCATTCTTTATTAAGTGATTCTGGACAATATATCTGGTTTGCCCCCCCCCCCCGACTTAAACAGTATTAATAACTGCTTGACCTTAATTGAATACAGTTTTCTTCTTCACTTTAAAAAGCAAACAGGGTAAGTAATATGAAGCTTAAGTATAGATCTATAGGCTGTGTATACAAAAACAATACTATAAAAATGCCTAAAGTGTTAGCTATAAAGGTCTCCTAAAATCTCTTTTTGCATTAATTTTTTTTAATTTCATACAGGAAAGTAAAACTTAATGTTACTTATCGTCTGTATCAGCAAACCAATATTATTCTTTTGGTCATTAATTTGTCTACTATTATGTTGGCAGATATCATGTTAAAATATTAAGTAACTACTAAAGTTATTATCTAATGACAAATTTAAAACTATTTTCACAGGGATTGTCCTGAAAAATAAAAAACTATAGAATTGATTAAACAAATGAACAGTAAACTTGAACATTCTGTAAAAACCGGTCAGCTAAAAGGTATGCTCAGAGCCCCTTACTGCAGTGAATTTGGATCAGATCTGACAAAGTGTGAGGTGTAAGCTGTGAACTCTGGAACATATCTTATATTCTGGAGTATATAAGCTAACATCGTTACTGTAGCAGCCCTGTCTATACTAACATAAACACTATGTAAAATGACATAAGTCTATCTTATAATCACTTCTCATTAATTTAATGATTTAAATCTACATATCAAAGTCTAACTAGATAAGAAAACCCAACGCTTGTGTGGGGGGCAAACAACTGTACATCTTAAAAATATCTGGATTTAATATGACTTTGGGAGTCTACACTGAGTTGCTAAGCATGTGTCCAAGTACCGTTTAATCTACAATTAGACTGACATAACATGATCCCAAATATGTTATGTGAAATTGCACATGCATTTATAAATGTATTAGGCAGTACATGGATGTAACCATAGTGAAGAACAAAACATCAGTGTATAAGTGCATATTTACATTGAAAGTCTCTATATTCACAATATTTATACATGTATTAAATTATAAAGATTTGAATCCGATATTAAATCATGCATAAATAATAGAAGTAACAACAGTCTTTCTTCTTTCCATGAGTTACCCTTTCAAATATATATATACACAAATAATAAAATGTATACTCTTAAAGCATTTGAACTAGTGCTGCATGTCTGTATGTGTTCTTAAAATTTATGATTGTTAACGTTTACACCTTTCTTTAAAGAGGGAGAGAAAAACAATCTAAATACATTGAACTATGACAAATGATTCACGATGCAATGTATATATTCACCAGTTAAAATCTGGGAGAACATATCTCAATTGTAGTAAGTTGGTTGATTTGCTATCAAAGTTGATGTATGAATTGCTTTATCACTACAACAATTATGATATAGTGTTTTGTAGAACTGAGAGTCCACAATTAGCTTCACAGGCAATGAAGAACACATTGCTTCTGATCAATAGTAATATTTTGACTGTTTTCTTATTATTTGTTATACCAAATGAACTCCTGGAAAAGCTGCCTGTCATCTGTGACCTCTATGTTTAAATGAGACAGCTGCCCAGTTGTTTAACTGTAGCTTTGTAACAGTTTACTGAATATGCCATTTGCTTACAACAGAGTAAATTGTACATTACTTATCTTGTACATTTGTACTTTTACTTAAAGTGCTCACTTGTGTTGAAGAAGAGACTCTAACTTTCTATGTGTAGAAAAGATGTTATTAAAGTTTCTCCATTTATTTTCATCGCAGAAATGCTCATCAGAGCACGGCGAGAGTTCAGAGGTCACACAGCTCGTCTATTCATGCTGTTACAGTTGTGGATTAGCTACTATATTGCAGGGAGATTGTGTTCTATGCTCGAAATTTAATTCTAGTGAAGTTTTTGGAAGTTCTGGTGGCAAAGACTATTGCAAAGGTACTGTGTTTTTAACTATTTGTGCTTAAAATGTTACAAGCACCCAAACACCAAAAAAAAAAAAAAAAAAAACAGAATATAGTTAGTAGAAGCTCCATTAAGTTTATGTTAATCAACACTGTTTAAAGCATACAAACCTCTCCCCTAATTCTCCTCATCCTTAATAACACAAGATAAATCTGTAATCTAATAACACACCTGTCTTATTTGTTGATGAAAGCCCCTTTCCTTAATCATACATATATATATACATATATATATATATATATATATATATATATATATATATATATATACATACATACACAACTATGTATGAAATGAGAATAATTTGCCTTATAGATTATTGATTTTTTACTCTGTTATGACTTAAATACAATGGATTAGTCATAGTAATATACATTTTACTATTGTTTTAAGTAATGGCAATGGAACTAATCTAATTAATTATACATGAGATTTTACTATTGGCTCACATTTTCTGAATTTGTATAAAAGTGGCTAATATATTTTATTCCATGTTCTGATGAAGCTTGGGGTTGACCTAAGTAAAAGCAATTAACCTTGATTGTATCTAGTGTGTTGTTTGCATTTTAAGAGTTATTTTTACTTTGTGCATCATTAAAGAAGGTTTGGAGCCTGCAAGGGTGTTTTGCTTCTTATGCCTTATAGATCTGTTTGTTTGTTTCCTGTGGTTTGTAGGGATTATGACTGCTGAAAAGCTTTGAATGTGGAGATTTTCCAGTTTATTTTTTTTTAAGTTTTTTGTTAGTTTTATCACTTGTAAGTAGTTTACCATTAGTAGCTTGTCTCTTCAGACTAGGCAGAGAAAGATCCATTTTTCTACTTTTTCTAGTAGTTTGTTTTTCTTCACAAAGTCAGTTGCTTCTTCAAGGTTGTTAAAATAGTTAGTTTTATCACTTGTAAGTAGTTTACCATTAGTAGCTTGTCTCTTCAGACTAGGCAGAGAAAGATCCATTTTTCTACTTTTCTACTTTTTCTAGTAGTTTGTTTTTCTTCACAAAGTCAGTTGCTTCTTCAAGGTTGTTAAAATACCTTCTGACCATCTGAAAGGGTAATCTTGATTCTGGCAGGGAATAAGATCTGGGCTTTAATGTCAGCTTTTTTTTAAGTTTTTAATAAGGGGAAGACATGTTTTTCTCTTAGATATTGTTGTGGATTTGTAGTCGTTATCAAATCTTATGTTTCTTCCATTTACTTGTATTGGATTTCCTGACGAAGCTGTTCTAATATTAAGTCTTTATCCTGTGATGACAAGAATTTGACAATAATAGATCTCTCCGAGGTCGGATTTTTTGAGAGGGATATGTTAGATAAAGACCAGTGGGCTCTTTCGATCCCAAATGATAAAGATTCAGGTAGGTTTAATACCTTAGGTAGCCATTCATTAAGAAAAGAACCATATTACTTCCTTCCATTTTTTCAGGGACTCCATAAATTCTGACATTGTTTCTTTTTGATCTACACTCCAGATCTTCTACCTTTTCTAATAATAAGTTATTTTGTTTTAGTAAGAAGTCTATATGACTGTCATTTTCCATCTGTCTTCCGTCTATTTCATTCACAGATTCTTCAATAGCTGCTATTTGATCAGAGTGCTTTGTAATTATTTCTTTCAGGTCATCTATCTGATTCTTAATTTCTTTTTTTCATGTTCTCCATGATTTTTTCTTTATTATCCATTTTCAGTGAAAGGTCTTGTATACTGGTAATTATTGTTTGAAGTTCATTCTTCATGGAACTGTCTTGAAGAGAGGCTTTTGAATGACTCATCTGTTTCAGTCTGTAACAAGCAGTAGAACTTCTGACAGACAATTTCTTAAAAAAATATTCTAAAACTGAAGATTCTTCTGAATAACTATTCCACAGTATTAAGATGAGTAATTGTGAGAAAATCCTTTGATGTTTTTTATGATAAAATAATAAAATCTTGTCAGAAAAAAATAATTTAAGGCAGAGCATCAAGAGTGTGCTGTTATCTCCTTGGCATCTTGGCCACACCCCCTGGCATGCAATTCTGAACATGCATTCTGAATATGACCTTTGACCTATACTGCTACTCAGTGCAAACTGCCTCTGCTGCTTAGCAAACCACTTGTTTACTGACATTTATTTAGCATCAGATATTTTAACAAGTAGCTGAACACAGTTTTCTGTATCTGGATGAATGAAGGTGTTAGCACAGAAAGCCTGCTTGCCCCACCCAACTTGACCATTTCCCTACGTTTCCACTGCTCACCTATAGAGCTAGACCTACCACTATTTCACATTTTTATCAAGACTAGCTGAAGGCTTCCTCTTTCCCACCCCAGATTTGTGCATATTAGCAGTCGTCCACTTTTGCATACAAATTTCTAGTTTTTTTCAGTCATAAAACATTATGACCAGATCCAGTTCTAAGTAGCAAATACTGAAAAGATAATCTGATTTCTGCAGGGGAAACAGCCAAGTAGAGATGACAATAGCTATGAATCACAGAATGGAATTAGTCTTTAAGCTTTGAAAAACTGTTTACTTAAAACACGTATAAAATCCCAATAGTTCTGTCAGTCTGACCAAAAAAAAAAAAAAAAAAGAAAATTTAAGTCCCATCTGAGGTGCTTCTTGTTTGCAGCAGAAATTGCACATGTGACTGAAATTATAAACCGGTTTGCCATCAAGCACACAGCATTTGGCATTTCCTTCACTCTTAGTCTTCACTCAAAGTGTAGAGATGGGCAGCAGGCATCAACTCTGATGACATCAGTCCATATAATCTTGTGTTATGTTGCTCTTTCTAAAGTGTTGGGTGTGCAGTGGGGAAAGGAGTGACTGACATGAACTGATAATGTTCCCTGAAGAGAACCTGCACAGCTGTTTTTTTACAGCCTGACAGTCTCAGCTCAGGTGAACTATTGCATGTGAGAGTTTAGAATAATATAATAAAACATTGAGAAAAACATTGGTATGTCTCGTGCTTGGCATTGTGAACACAGAAATAGCAGTATGCAAGTTCTCTACTAAGCATACAGTACATCTTTGTGTTGAAAACCTCAATGTTAGCTGTGCTAAGAAGCTGGACTTCACATCTATTTAATATGACAACAAGATGACTAATTGCCACATCACCTCAGCATGGGAGATCTAATTCTTTTGTTTTTCTAACACATCTGTTTTAAATCCTCAGGTATTTCAACACAAGAATACAGTCAGTCTATCTAAAGACAAAATTTCATGGCCTGAGCAAGCTTCATTAAAATTCCCACTTCCTAAACAAGTGAGACAAAAAAATCCTGCAATTTTCTAGAAAGCAAAAGAAAGCTTCAAAAATCTGTACACTCGTAGTTGCACCTAGCATTGTACGCATGTAACCATCTGGAAATATGATCAAGATTTTCTGTCTTCATAATCCAGCCTATATCAGATTTGTGGCGAAGCGAAGACCTTCAAGCAAGACATTCCACCCACAGTAGCAACCTTTCTTTACGTAATGATAATTACAGTGTGTAGGACAGGCAGTCTTTAACAAAGCACCTCAAGTTTCAAAAACAGGAATACACCAGGGCCTTGCTGCTGCCATGGCAATATCATTTTTTTGCCACACTGTTCTTGAGCCTGCATAATAATATAGGCTGATTCTGATTTTGGATGTTACTAATGCCATGCAATTTTCTACACTGTCCTTGTCTTTCATAAAATGATGCTAGTTTTAAAATATTGATACTATTAATATGTAAGGCAATCACTTTAATATAAAAATTGTACATTTCTAAACAAAAAGTCATGCTTTCCAAAAGGAAACAAAACGAAAAATATAATCAGCCAAATAAACATCTGTAACTTCAGTAGACAGCTTTTACAAATATTTCACAAACCCCATGGGTGTCTAAAGCCTTATAGAACAGGCACAGAACAGTAATATCTCATGTTTATACAGACATATAATGTAGCTTTTCATGAAAAATAATCTGGCATGCCCAAATCTGAACACAGAATTTGCTATACTTTTGTTACCTTTTGGATAGCAAATGTGGTTTGAGAAATCAGTATAACAAAGAACAGGTGAAATTTGATATACAGCCATGAAAGAAGGCTTCAGTAACTGCGCATCTTATTAAGTTATGTGCCGTCTAAAGCATATAGGTTCCTAAGTTCATAGGCACTTACTAAGTTTATGGCCAAGAAGACCATTAAGAAGCTCAGCCCCCTCACCCAGCAGTAGTGGGAGGCTAACAATGCCCCCCATTAAATAGATTTTCCCCACAAATTCCACATGAAAATGTAATCCACTTTAGGTTTTTAGCTGTAGGCTACTTCAATGCAAATATACAGAAGTGGCCTTTCTCTTGTGTCTCAAAGTACAATATAAAAATACTACTTACCTTTTAGGTTTAAGAATTAGAAACAGCATAAAAGTGCTTACACACACCATGAAATCAGAAGTTTTCTGCTGCTAAGTTACAAATTGCATAACCATTAAATAAGAGAGACATGTGAATTTCACTGTTCATTTCACTCATTTCTGAAAGTGTTCAGACACACAATGTAAACAAACTGGATGTCCAAGAAAATGACACAAGCATCCTTGCTGGAGACATATCCAGAGTACTGAGTACATTTTTTTATAGAGTACGGAGTAGCTTCAGTCAGTGGGTATACTTTCTGTCTCAGTAATGAAGATGAGCTGAATTGGTTGTCACTGGTACATAATTCTGGTAGTGTGCTTCCAGTACCTAAGTAATGGTGATGCTCTATGTCACCATGGTATACTGAGAAAAGGCAAGGAACTGTGAGTGTGCATCTGTCTGCACATCTGGGATGCACTCCATACTCTCTCATCCATATGCTGTATTCTCCAAAATTCATTTAACTAGGTAATAGCTTCAGAATCTCATCAACCCACTAAAAGAAGCCTGGAAACACCTATGTTCACCATCTCACTTCCCACATAATGTACGACTTGCCAATTCCTTCAATAAGACCAAAGTATAATGACTCATCTTGCTTACTGCTGTTTATTAAAACCATCTTAAATGACAAAATCTGTCAGATGAGTCACAGGATATTAAAAACCTACACTTATAACACTTTGCCAGTTTCCATTGATGGCATTGTAAATTTGGTCAATTTCCTTCAGCTCAGTGGGTCAATACATTGAAGGCATTCAACATTCAATCTTTCACATGCAAGCAAGAACCACATCCTCACACAGACAAATGTAGACACACACAAATCTCTTATACATCTATATATAACTATGTATATATATATATATATATATATATATATATATATATATATATATATATATATATATATATATATATATATATATATATATATAAAACTATGTATATATATATATATAAAACTGTATATATATATATATATATATATATATATATATATATATATATGGTTTACTATTAGTATCTCTTTGGAATGCCGACTAACAGGCAATTCCGTTTTGTCTAACCTGCATAAGTGTGAGGGAATCCTGTTGCAAAAGCAAAGTGCATTCGCACAGCTGTCATCGGTGATGTGAACGTGGTAAGGTCCGTTTGCAGTACAGTGGGGATTGGTTAATTACCCTTTTCCCCACTGTAGTGCGACCTCGAAGTTGGAATATATACGTGGCAGGGTGTGTGGGGGGCGCAGCCCCCCTGCAAAGCATATGACTGTTAGTAGCACAGGTGTAGGCTGTACTGCTTGCTGCTGTAGCTTTCATACTGCAACTAAGTCAAATTCGACTTTTGCAGTACTTTCAGCATTACAAAAGGTTTACTGTTGTGAACTTCGGAGATGTGAATCGAAATATGATAGGTTTACGATCACATCTTCGATGTTATGATAGTAAACCTATATATATATATATATATATATATATATATATATATATATATATATATATATATATATGTGTGTGTGTGTGTGTTTCAAAGAAAACAAATTGAGAAAACTGACTGAAGGTCCACAAAGTACAAAAAAATCTTTAGCGAACAAACCAATGTAGACCACCACAATCCTTCGATAAAACACTAATTTAATATGACAAGGCAAAATTCAACAAGCAGTTTTTAACACTGTGTTAAAAACTGCTTGTTGAATTTTGCCTTGTCATATTAAATTAGTGTTTTATCGAAGGATTGTGGTGGTCTACATTGGTTTGTTCGCTAAATATATGTGTGTTTGTGGGTCTATTTCTACTTACCGAAATTTCACTTGTTCCTCTGTCCTTGTTTATGAGATACATAATAATATGCTCCATGGCTTTACAGATCAGACTTATCAAGCTAAGGGAGCAATAGTTTCCAGGGTCAGTAGTGGCACTACCTTTGTGCAAGGGGATGACAATGGCAGGTCTCAATTTTGCTGGAATGAAGCCTATTCTTAGGCTGTGGTTGAAAAGGGTGCTCAATTGTGAAACTAGTTCTTGCTGGAGATGGTGCAGAATACAGCCTGGGATACTATCAGGTCCCATAGAAGTTGCGTTCTTTGTCTTGGAACAGGCTTTTAACACTTGATTTATGGAAATGTGAGGTGCAGGACAAGTATTGGGGATGTTGAATGGGCCTTTGGGGGTGACAGGGCGGTGAGGTTTGCAATGAACCTATCTGCTAGCAGGATAGCTAATTCAACAGGATCAGTGTAAGTGGTACCATTAAGTACTAATTTGGAATAAAGATGGGCTTTGCCATGGAGATTCCTGACATAACTGACGAAGGCTTTGTGGTTTCCCTTTGTTTCGGAGGCTAGTTTTGATTCATAATTAGCCTTGGAGGTTTTTTACTAGTGATCTAATTTACTTGTTGAGGCTAAGGAGGGAGTTTTTCCAGTTGGGAATTTGTGCCTTTTTACCCTTGGACAACAGTTTCTTCCTTTTGTTGTAAAGCCTGTTGCTGCAGGATGTCGACCAGATAGGTTTGTGTTTCCTTGAGGAGCAGGTTTTAGTTCTGTTGGGTATGACTGATTCCATGCACTTGTACAGGTGCTTGTATACTGCATTGGCATACAGTTCCACATAGTTTTCTGCATCCTTGGAGGGGGGTGGTGGTATGAAGCTACTGATACCCTCCTTAGGAGGTTGTAGTCAGCTTTTGAGAAGTTTTTTTAGCCTGGTTACGGCTAGGGGGGGCTGGGAGGACAGAAACTTTGAATGAGACAGGCCGATAATCTAATTTCACCAGGGAAGAACTTAGTATAGGAGTGGTGCACTGGTTGGTGAGAACCAAGTCCAGAATGTTATCTTTCCTTGTAAGGGATGAGAAGAGCTGGTCTAGTGTGTTAGAATTGATGAAGTCAAGAAATCAGGTGAGTGCATTAGTGCAGGAATACATCTATGGTGGGGTAGTTGAAGTCACCAAGGATCATGGTGTGTTAGGGGGAACCCTGATGTAGTCAAATAGGTCCAGCTAGGAGGAGTGGGTGTCCTGAGTCATGTAAGGGGGGGTCTATAGCTGTCTATAACTTTGATGGGTGTCTTACCAACTGCCAGTTGCACCGGGAGTAGTTCTATTGCATCTTGCTGGCAAACCAGTCTGGAGGTTTGCTTGTCCTTAATGAAGATAGAGACTCCACCACCCTTAATCTTCCCAACCTCAATTTGGGGTCAGAATATGTGGAATGATGTATAGCTGGGTAAGACAGGGGTGCTCTCCACAGCCTTGAACTAAGTTTCTGTGACTGCACAGATATCGGCATCTTCCAGTCCGAGGAGAGCCTCCAGTGAGTACATTTTCAGGTTAAGGCTCCTAGCATTAAGCAACATGACCTTCAATTTGCTTTTTGACAGATCTTTTATGTTGGAAGATTTGTCTTTGGGACATTGCCTAAAAAGGACACAATGGAGGAGGCAAGAGCCTTGGCCAGATTCCGGAATACCAGGGGTAACAGCTGGAGGCCATCTCTGGCAAAAGCATCAAGGCCTGTCAACATGCGTTAGTTGTGTGGTGCTCATACTCCCCCATGTGGGAAATGCAGGGGGTTTGCTCACTCCAACAAAACAGTTGAATTATATGCTTTTGTTACGACAGAATTTTAACTTATAGCATTCTCAGTTTTTTTTTTTTTTTTTTTTTAAGTAATATTCAAAATTAGCGTATTCAGTATGTTTTTCTCTGCGTTAGGTCTTTAATTACACACACACACACATAAGCATATACGTATGAGCGGGTGCACATCTATATACAGAATGGCAATGGCCTCATTTTGCAATGAAATTCAGTGAGTTAAATACATCAGATGGTAAGTCTACTTAACTACTGCCACATGAGGAAGAGAGGGGAAGAGTCACATGATAATCATGCTCAGCCTCCTGAGGTACACGGAGCTGTCACCACTGACAGCTATACTCTCTTCAGTGAATAAGTCAATAAACTTATGTTGTGTAAATACTCATTTCCTCTGCAGACTGACTGATACACATAACCTACCAAATGCCAAGAACAGATGTACAGATTGGTTTTTCAGTGCAGAAACTTGTCTGCAGAAGTAACCTTCTTATTGGAAATTTCTCATCAATACCTCATTATCTTTATCTTTTCCATGCTGTCTGTGAGGATGTAAGCCACTGTCAGCTATGCCAGGAGATGTAGGGCAGTGGATGTGTAACATATGCCAGCACAGATAGCTGCAATTTTGTATGGAACTGCATGTCATTTGTAGATCAAACTGATTTGTACAGATGTTTGTGTTGAAAAATATATTTGTAGAGTTGCTTGTGTTAAAATATATCAACAGTGTGTCCTGCTGGACACAGAGGAAGAAATGTACATTTATTATTGTAACTGTTGAAATGTATATATTTCACCAGATGATACTGAAAGAAAAGAGGTTAATCTTAAAGTTCATAGGTTCATAGGTTCATACGTTCATACTAGGCTATCTGCCCTAGGGCATTTATAAGCCTAGCCAGAGTGTGTTTGGCTTTCGCCACCCATTTTAAATTAATTTTGCTATGCCTTTTTTGAGGTTAGTATACTGTGCCTCTGTCTAACAGTGACACAGAAGTGATAGCCGGGGTAAACCTACGATCTCCCATCCACTCATCAAGATTCCTCTTGAAGAGAGTCAGTGTGGGACTCTGCCTAACCTGGACTGGGATTTTATTCCAGAGTGAAGGGAGCCTCTGGGTTATGAATCTGTCCCTCCAGCATGTCCTATTTATTTCAGTGCTGAGGTTCAAGTCTCTCGAGCGTAGCTCGATGGGATTTGGATTTTCTGAGGTGCAGCATGTCCATTAATTCCGGGTTGGACATGGCTTTATACGTCAGGCACAGATCGCCTCTGAGCAGGCGGTATGCCACTGAGTAGAGCTGGAGTTTCTTTAACCGGGCAGCATATGGCATCTGTTTGAGCCCTTTGATCCTCTTGGTGAGGTACTTTTGGGGTCTTTCCGTTGCTGCAGGTGTCTGGTAAGGTGCATCCCAAAGGGCATTGTACTCAATTATGGGCCTGATGAGGGATGAGTAAAGAGGCACGATGACCTCCCTGATCTAGATGTGAATCCCTTCATGATTAGGTGGGCTATATAAAATGTTTTTCTAACCACTTTGGCCACGTGGTTGTCAAATGAGAGATTGCTATCAACTTGGGTCCCCAGGTCCCTAATGACTTCTTCTGTACTTAATGGATTACCACCTATGTGGTAATTTGTGGGCACTTTGTTTTTGCCAAAGGGGATGACTATACACTTTTTGGCATTTAGCTTGAGGCCATGGCTCTGGCACCAGTTGTCTGTTTCTATGAGGCCCTTTTGGAGGATGCGAAGTTTACTATCAAAAGGATGAAAATCACATCCACGAACTGTGATTTCAGTGACAAATAACGTTGACTCATAAATATGAAGTAGGTCGTATGATCGACACAGCAAAGTAGACAAATTCTGTCGACCTTAAGGTGGAAATCTCCCATTGAAATACATGCTGAAACTCCCTGCCCATGTACATCCTTTTAAACTGACGTACAAACGAACGTTGACATTCTGACAGTCGCTCTTACCACTGTCGACCATTAAATGGTAAACCTTAATCTTAATCCACCTGACTTTGGAAAATAGTAAGAAATGAAATTATTTAATTTAAGTCATTGTTCCCAATGTAGCCAGAGACAAAAAAGTCTGTACTAGGAAGTTTTCTGCATTGTCATTGGGGAGAATTGATTGAAATTTTTTATGACTTCCAGGAGGCTGAAGCAGATCTTAGCAAGGCTCAGTGTGTGTATATCATTGACACATAGGTGCTAAGTCCTGACAGCTTCTAGCCAAGCGGGGAAGCATGGGAACCAGAAGTCAGATGACCAGATATATGTGATGTCATTCTGTAATCCATCACTAAAATAATGTTTTAATATTAGCTGAGACTGAAGTTTCATGGCACTCTGTTTTTGTAACCTGACAAAGAAGGATCTCTCACCCACTTCATTTTGTTTTGCTATAGTAAGTAACCAGCAATAATAATTATTTAGATCAGATAGGAAAATATGGTGAGTTTAGTTAAGTATTGCTTTTTCTGTAACTGTGTGAACCTGTCCCACCTGTGTTATTTTTAATATTTCCTGTGATTGAAACTCTCTTATTTATTGCAAATAGATATTTAGTATTTTCAAGTTCTTTTACTATTTATTATTAAATATATTTAAACTTTTCATTGTGGCTGGTCCATTAGAGATTATTTGAACCTTTGGGACAACGTACATCTATTGATGACACTGTGGAAACTCCTGGAAGCCTGGCTGTTTGGCCAACATTACAATTTGTATTAATATTAATTTCACTCAGTATAACTGGGTACCCTTGTAAGCACCTTAGAGTAGCTGGCATTGGGTGTCTATTGGCAGAAGAGGGCATAGCTAGTAAATTTGTGCTAGTCTTTCCTAGGGGTGTGTGTGTGTGTGTGTGTGTGTGTGTGTGTGTGTGTGTGTGTGTGTGTGTGTGTGTGTGTGTGTGTGTGTGTGTGTATGTCTGTCAGCTACTTGGAGCAGGAACACAAAGCACTGGTTTCAAAGAAAGAGTCCTGGAGGTCTTGGCATGGACACTCAGCTGAGGACTCAACCCTACAGCTGTGCCAGTGGGGAGTCTTACTGGGAGGGAGACAACTAGAGAAACCCAGACCCCAGACTGAGTGTTTTCCCTGTGTCCTCTTAAGGGAAATTGTGCTTGATGCTACATCTGGAAATACTGGGTGCATCCATTTTTGTTCCAAGTCAACTACCCTCTCCATTGTCAGTGTTGAGGATTTATGCTCCCTGATTACTCACTCAGAAAGGGGATGTCACACTATCTAGAAATGCCAGAGAACATCAGCATGTTACACCACCAACAAATGGATGGAATATCAGAGAGCATGTCGTACAGAATCCATACACACTATCATGCTACACAGCAGCACCGTGCTTTCCCTGGTCTACAACTATGCTACAAACAGTGAAAAGTTCTTACCACTCCTTCAGTGTATCTTATAAATTTAATACCCTTGGAAGGTCACAGAACTGAGCTACTAAGTCTCGGTCAAAAAATATTGCCATTTCCCCAATTCAGTCAAACTAATACTGATGAAATACTGAGAAACCTGATCAGATAGCAGCCTTTAAAGATAGGTCACAGCTGCCATCCAACTGAATCCTTGTAAAGCATGCAGGTCAACAGAGTAAAAGGACATGGCCTTAGTGTTGATGTTCTTACCATTGTAGAAAAATTATTCTGATATGAGTGGTGGGCTCAGGGCCTTTGGATGTGTATGCTCCACACAACTTTGGCCTTTAGGAATGGGTACCAGCATTAGCTAACCCTTTTCTTAAAGTTCCTTTTTGTACAGCATGTTTTGAAGCTATTGCCACCAAGCACCTTCCTCTCTACACTTCAGCTTCTTTTCATGCTGTTTAAAATCATCCTAGACTCCAACAATGTTACTTTATAGCATTATGAAAATATATAAGTGCTTTATTTTTACAGAGGAATTAATGATAAAGAAGCAGCACTTTGCCAGGATATAGAGAATAACAACAGAAAATTATTAGTATGCCTTATTCATGTTTTCCACATGTTCTTAATGAAGATGACAGTGTTATTTCTACCTCAGAGTGATCCAGAATGGACAGTATGTACAACAACTTTCTGTAACCAACAAAACCAGGTACTTTCAGACCTTCAAAAGGTTTTCTGCAGCATGTAGTATATTTGCTTTTAACGTTACTGCTTTTAGGGATATGCTCTGGAGTTCCTCCCTTCACAGACATCATCTGACTATCATTTTTGTGTTTTCTTTTTTATTTTTGTTATGTCTGTAGACTCCACCCGGCTACCCTTTTCAACCCATGGATCTCTTAGTGGGGGATATGGCCCTTACCTCCAGAGACAACCAATTCACATTAATTTCCTTCCTTTGCCTGTATTTCTCACTTGCTCACTGTTAAAGGGCAATCCTAATAGGAACAGCAGCCAATGTGTTTTCCCCTTCTCAGCACACACCATACTATGATAAATACAGACACACACACACACACGTGTGTGTGTGTGTGTGTGTGTGTGTGTGTGTGTGTGTGTGTGTATATATATATATATATATATATATATATATATATATATATATATGGTCCCTATTATTTTAGCGAACGCAATGAATTGCGAACGCTGTTTAGTCGAACATCATTACGCGAAATGGCAAAATACCGAAAGCACGGAACAGAGATTTTTTTCCTAGAGAAAAAAATCACTGGGCCATTTTTGGGACTTTGCCATTTCCTCCACTGTGGTGAAATCTCAGAGTTAGTATATTTAAATAGGGGGGTGCTACTTTATTTTGTATTTTGATTTTTTTTTTTTACGGATCAGCGATTTTTTCCCCTGGGAAAAAAAATCACTGATCCATGTGTTCCACATTTTGGGTTTTCCAGGATTGTTGGTCGATTATATAGTGTTCGCAATTCTGTGCATTCACTTATATAATATAGACCCTATATATATATATATATATATATATATATATATATATATATATATATACATACACACATATATATATATATATATATATATATATATATATATACATATATATAAAATGTGTGTGAGAAAGTACAGTTGTGTACACTTACCATAAATGTAGATGTTCAAGTGTATTCACCATTGCACTTATCACCTGTGGGTTTATCCCTGGTGTGGTAGCCCTCGGCCTGAATACCAGAGTCAATTTTTTTTGCATGGGCTGCTGTCGCCTGTAGTCTGATGTCAGGTTGTCAGTACTATAAAGCAAGGCAGCCAATGTCATTACATCAGTTTTTCTTGCCCTAACCCATCAGAAGCATAAGGAAATAAGGAAAAGTGGTCCTGGTGGCAAAATGCCACCAAGGGAAACTTATGTCCGCTAGGGGAAGATGCTATATGGGAGATGGAGGGAAACCAGGACTGCAACAATGAATACACTCGAACATCTAAATTTATGGTAAGTGCACACAACTATACTATGTTGTTCATGTTTCACTGCTGCAGACAGTCATCACCTGTGGGAGGATTCCCAAAGCTGAAGAGATGGGTGGAGGATAGATTAGAGTCCTAGGCATGGGGCAGCAGGCCCTGCAGAACTGCAGAGGCAAACCCTGCCCTAGACTTAGAAAAAAGAGGTAGGTGGTAATGCTTTGTAAAGGTATGGACAGAGATCCAGGTGACAGCTTCCAATATGTCCCTAGTGGGGACTCCTCTGAGGAAGGCTGTGGAAGTGAAGGCTGCCCTAGTGGAATGGGTACAGATAGACTTGGGGGGGGTTCCCATGTAGTCTGTAGCAGGAAATGGATACAGTGTAATATTCACTTGTAATTGATTTGTTTGGAAATGGGCTTCCTCTTTGCTCCAGGGGTAAAGCTGACAAGTAGTCGGTCCATTTTTCTGAATGGTTTAGTAGGGTTTAGTAGGGTCCAGATAGTATCCAAGTTGTCTGTGCATGTCTAGCAAGTGTAGAATTCTCCCCCCCTTGTTTTGAGGGTTGAGAAAGAAGGTGGGTAGGTGTAATACATCAGATACCACCTTGGCCATAAAGGAGGGGTTAGTCCTCAGGGAGACTCTGTCTGCATGTAAAATGATGAAGGGCTCAACAGCCATGAGAGCCTGAAGTTCTGATACCCTTCTGGCTGAGGTGATAGCTAGTAGGAAGGCAGTCTTTCAGGAGAGATATTTTAATTCTGCAGAAGCAGCAGGTTCAAAAGGAGGTAAGGTTAGTTTTTCTAGAACATAACTCAGGTCCCAGGGTCGTGTGGGAGGTACAGAACTTTTGCAGCTGGTGGTTAAGGTGGGAGGCAAAGAGATCCACTTCCAGAGTCCCCCACTCCTGAGTGATTTGCAGAAAGATTTCCCTGTGGAGCTGCCATTCGTGTTGGTTTAGTAAGGTTCTACTTAGGTGGTCTGCCAAGGTGTTGTTGACCCTGGTAGGTATTGGGCAATTAGGTGTAGATCCATAGAGGTAGCTGTAAGCCAGAGGGTCCTGGCTAACCTGCACATGGTGTAAGATTGGGTCCCCCCCTGTTTGTTGATGTACCACATTACTGTGGTGTTGTCTGTTTTTATAAGGAGAACTCCTGGCCTGAGATGGGGTTTGAAGGATGACAGATCCTTTTGTACTGCCATCATTTCTTTCTGATTGATGTGCAAGTGAAGTTGCTGGCTATCCCAAATACCTTGGGTACACCTGCCTGCTAGGTGAGCACCACAAGCAATGTCTGAGGCATCGGTGGTGATGGTCTGGCTGGAAGGGTGGAGGATGATGGGAAGACCCTAGTTCCTGGCATGAGCCTCTTCAAACCAGAGAAACTCAGCTGTTATACATGGGATCAGAGGGAGAAAGGTCTCTAGGGACTGAGAGTGCTGACACCAAAGGTTCTTTAAATACCACTGAAGTTTTCTCATGTGAAGCCTGGCCAGGGGAATGAGAAGGATGCAAGATGCCATGTATCCCAGGGCTTGCAGGAACTTCCTCGCAGTGAGGTGACTTCTTGAAGCCAGCTGGGTAAAGTAGAGAGGCAGGAAGCTCTGCCTTTCTGGGGATAGGAAGGCCATTTGGGATGCTGTGTCTAGCACGGATCCCAAGAAAATGATCTTCCTGGTGGGGTTTTGTTTTGATTTCTTCTCATTGATGGTGTGCCCTAGGGAAGTTAGGAGTGATATGACAAAGAGAAGGTCCTGGAGCAGCTTTTCATTGCACTCTGCCTGAATGGGGCAGTCATCCAAGTAGAAGGGTAAATCTGTATAGTTCTCTGTCTGCAGAATGCTATGATTGGGGCCAAGCATTTGGTGAATACTATGGGAGCAGTAGATAAGCCAAAGGGCAGTGCAGAGAACTGAAAGTGTTGTGAGCCTGCTCTGAAGTGCAGGAATTTTCTGCATATTTCCCTGATTGGGGATATGGAGGTAGGCATCTTTTAGGTCTAGGGTCACTAGTCAGGAATCTTTTGTTAACATAGGCAGCAGATGCTGCAAGGTTAGCATTTTGAAACTGGTGACCACCAGGGAGGTGTTCAGAATGGATAGATCCAGGATAGGGTGCCAAGGGCCCTCTTTTCTGGGTACAAGGAATAGTCTGGAATAAAACCCTTTGCCTGTTTGATCTGTGGGGACAGGTTCTACTGCCCCCTGGGATATGAGAGCTTCGACCTGTTTCAATGCCTCTTCCCACTGATTTGGGGGTAAGTCTGGGTACCCTCTTGGAACTGGGAGTTCGCTGAAAGAGAATTTGTATCCCTGAGAAATTATCTTTAAGACCCATTGGTCCTTTGTCACAGAAAGCCAATTGTCTTTGAAGAGGGAGAGCCTTCCTCCTAGTTTTTGTTGAGAGAAGGGAGGACAGAGGGAGAGTGGGAGTCATTGTGAGTGTTTGCCATAGAAGGTTGGCTTAGAACTCCCTGCCTTTGAGACGGAAGTGGTCCATTGTTTGCTTCGCTACTGGCCCTGGGATAGGGGCCTAGATGGTCTGTCATTGTGGGGCTTACCTTGGCCCTGTCTGCTAGGTGCAGGGAAGGTCCAGTGCTTAGAGGGAAAGTTCCTGCTGAATCTAGGAGGTTGAACTTAAAAGAAATCTTTTACTGTTTGCACAGATTTTGCTTTGTCTTCCATATTTTTAAGCACCTCTTCTTCTTTTTCCCCAAACAAGTGCTCCTTATCTAGGGGTGCTTCAATATGTTTAGACTTGACATGATCAGGGAGAGGTTGTTCCTTCAGCCATGCATGTCTCCAAATAACAGATCATGTCACTGCTGCCCTGCTAGAGGCTTCTAGGGCACCATATCCACATTGTAATGAGTGCTTGGCCACTTTACAAGCAGAGTGTAGTAATTCTGCCAGCTCTTTTGAGTTGGCACCATCAGGAGAGGTATCAATCTTCTGTTTTAATTGTTCCAAAATGTGTTGTTGATATTTTAACATATGGAACTGACAAGTGAGTGCTCTGATAGCTAAAGTTGCAGAGGTGTATACTTTTTTTACCCCATCTGTCCAGAGCTCTGGAGTCCTTGTCAGAAGGAAGAGGATTCTTGGCAGAACTAGTCTTAGCTCCTTTAGGTCCCTGTGTAATGATCTCTGGGTCTGCAGCAGGATTTCTGTACAGGTATTTTTGAGAATCCGGTACTCTGTAGTACCTGTCAGGTTTACTGGGAGCAGGAGGGAGGGCGTCAGGGGCTAAGCTGGATTCATGGAAAACATCATCCACCACTTCTAAAATAGGGGAGATGGCCAGGGTTCTGTGCTGGGGGCAGGTCCAGAAACTCTCTAAGTCTTTTCTTAGACTGTGGGAAGTCCTGAGATTCCCACTGGAAATGTTCCCTGAGGGAGCGAAGGGTTTCCCCAAAGGAAAAGTCCTCTGGAGGGGAGGCAGAATGGATGGATTCCTCTTCATCTGAATCCTCTTAGGCAGTTAAGGGATGCTGTTCCTCTTCAAAAACTGAATAGTAAGATTCCTCAGAATCCTGTTCTGTCATAATTTCTGGGGAAGGGTGCCTTTTCCTTTTAGAAGTAGGGGCCTGACTACCCCAGATAAGGGAGATGAGATCCTCCACCATTTTAAGCATTTGTGCTTGGGGTGGTGGAGCAGTAGCAAGATAGTGGCTAGAAGCAGATTTCCTAGGAGTGGCCTGGCTTCTAGGCCTGAGAGAATCCGTTGGTCAGAGAGAAATAGTAGTCAGATGCGAAGATGTCAGTTTTTGTCTAGATTTGGTAGTGTGAAAGGCCTCCTCGGAAGCCAGTGCCTGAGTCGTGGCTCCAGACCCAACCGAGGCAGAGACAGTCAAAGGCTTGGAAGACGAAGAAGATTTCTGCAGCATACCAGACTCCAAAAGGGTCTCAGTAGAGGCCTGCGTAGATACTGAATTGGGCATCAGGGGCTGCAAAAGCACCTCACTGAATTCCTGAGAACTGATGACATACTTAGCGGTAGCATCGTCGGAAGGCTTGTGTGGTCTGTATCTATCTTTATCTCTACATTTTTTTGGAATGTTCACAGATTGTTGGCTGACAGACTCCATACTGGAATGCAAAGAAAGAACACGAAAATGACTGCCTAAAAAAGAGCTCTATGGCGAATGGTTCATGCATTAAAGAGGGCACAGAACCGGCAACGGGGGACGTCGTGGTCTGGGCCTAAACAAGTGATGTAGAAAGAATGGAAGTCTCGGTGTGGGATCTGCTTACCAGAGGCAAGACAATTGTTAACTTTTTTGGACATCGGTTAGTGCAAGAAAAAGGGATCCCCAATGGGGTACTTACCTTTAGATGTTTTCAGCTGAAATTCAATCTCTGGTAGCGACTGACCAGCACTCATGTGAACTGCTTCCGCTACGGGCTCTATGGCAAGAAAGACTGGTGTAATGACATTGGCTGCCTTGCTTTATAGCATTGATGACCTGACGTCTGATTACAGGCAATGGCAGCTGACGCCAAAAAGCATTGACTTTGGTATTCAGGCTGGCCAAGGGCTACCACAGCAGGGATAACCCACAGGTGATGACTGCAACAGTGAAACACGAAAAACATCTACAAGAGAGGACTGTAAGCACCCCAAATCTAGTGATGTGTAGTCATTATACTACACATCAGCTTTTGCCCAAGAACTGATTTTTCATATTCTTAAATGGTGGAGGACTGCATTCTGCAATGAATGACTTGGCAGAAGAATACCTGAAATGAAGATGACTGAATCTTTCAACCAAATTTTATTATTTATTTATATTTATTTGCATTTGTTTGCTGGTTTTGCTAAACTCAGTTTAATCAAAACTTCTTTTCAGTAGAGGCCTGGGAGAAAAGCTCAAGTTCACATACAGTCACTTAGTATCAGACATGAAAAATAAATATGTACGGGAATACATTAAGTAATTACATTCATATGAATTAAGTATATTTCTTACAGAGAAAAGATACTGTTATATTGTGCTGTACTGTAGAAGCTGATCTACAGAAACATGAATGCTAGTGGAAGCATACAAATGCATTAATGTCAATTGCATGTGAGGTAGAAGGAAGAAATCTGTTAGTTTGTAGCAGCAGAAGAAGAAATTGTTGTAGTAAGTTGACTAAAAAGTGCAAAAAGTAAATTAGCTGCACGGTGAAAGATAGAGGTTACTACTAAGTAGGGCATGGCAGAGGAGTTGTGAGAGGATGAGAAGGAGTAGGAAGAAACACTGGATATGTTAAGGTATTTACCCTGGGGTTAGTCATCTAGACTAATAGTAACAGAGCTGGTAGCTTTCAACTACATGGGGCATTGTTTGAAGAGGATGAACAGTAGAATGTCCAGTTTTAATAGAGATAGGTTCTTAAATTATTTCTAAAATATCCTATTTCTGGTAGTTTCATGGACAGACAGAGGAAGAGAGTTCCACAGTTTGGACATGGTAGAAGAGTAGAAGGTTTTACCACTGAGTTGTTGACAGAGGCGGTAGAGGTTAGGAATTTTTCAAAGGATCTAATGTGCCAAGCATGAGCAGCACATTAGTGACTTGAGTACTGTACAGCTGTCAGACTTACAAAGTTTAAGTTTTGACAATGGACACACATAAATGACTGTCACGATATAACAGAAATTTCATCAGCATGTCAACTCTGATAAAACTAAAGGACTGTGGCTCACAAACTTTGCTGATGACTGCAAACTGGGAGCGATCATTGAAACTCCTAGCGATATCAACATCCTGCAAGAAGGTCTTACACAGAATAAGGACCGGTGCCAAAGTCCTGGTCTTAAACTTAATGCAAAAAAATGCATTATCATCCCCTTTGACAAGGATGATGTTCCTGCAAACTATCACATTAATAGCAATACCCTAAGCACACAGTGAGTGGTGTGAGGTCTGGGCATGCAGGTCGACAGCAACCTTAACTTTGATCACCATGTCTCCACAGTGGTAAGAAGGACATTTTATATTGCTCATCTCATAAGTAAGGGCATTGCCTCCGGAAAAAAAGAGATTATAACCCCCTTTACTGTTCCCTCATCAGGCCAATAATAGAATACAGTACTCCCTTTAGAATGTTCCTTTCCAAACACCTACAGCAATTGGAGAGACCACAAAGTTTCCTTACAAAGAAAATTCAGGGTCTTCAAGATCCGTCATATGCAAACAGACTGAAATCATTGTCACTTTACTCTGTGTCATATAAACTGCTCAAAGGCAACCTGTGCCTTGCATATAGAGCAATCTCTGACCCAGCTTTAATGGAAATGCTGCACATTCACAAGTCAAATGTTAAACAGGTCACTCGCTCAAAGGACCTTAACCTGGAACTTGCCAGAGAGACAGATTCATCTCACACAGGATGCCCCACCTTTGGAGCAAGCTTCCTATTGAAGTTAAAGCTCCTTATTGGCCCTATTTAAGCGTAACTTGGATGATTGTATGGGTAATCAGAAATTCACCCTGGAGGTTCCACCTGTGTCCCTCTTGGACAGGGGTAAAAGGTGCTGATTTTAGTGTCTGTTTCAACCAGACACCCTTGGGAACATGGCTTGAACTTGGGTAGGCTTGTAAGGGACTTGGTGCCATTAGGCTAGTAACCTCCTATGATGCTATGAACTATACTAGCCATATTTATTTATTTTATTTTATTTATTTTGCATTTGTTTACCAGGAAAGTCCAACTGGGCAGAACCCATTTTCATCGGAGACCCAGGGAGAAAAGCTCTGCAAAAAGTGATAGTACATACAACATTAGTAACAGTAAATACAGCATGACAAACAATAGATACAACATAAGTTACAGTAGATACAGCAAGTCTTACAGTAGATACATCAGATATAGAATGTAACATAGTGATATTACTACATAGAATCTATGAGTATTAACTTACATTTGTAAAGGGAAAATAATTCTAGATTTAGCACACATTTAAGAATAGAAAGAAAAGAAAAATCATAATACAAATATGATCATTGTCCAAGAGACAGGCTGAATAATTAATGGAGAGGGTACTTATGATAACAGGAGATCAGCCAGGGGGGTTGCATTAGTAGGGCCAAGTGCCAGTTAGATAATTTTTGAGTAGTTTATTTAAACTGTGTGTTGTCAGTGGTTCTAATATTATGGGGGAGGAAGTTCCAGGTTTCTGAGATACAGGAAGAGTATAAGGAGTCTCCTGCATTGTTATTTGTTCTAGAAACTTCTAGAAAGGATTTAATTTGATGATCATAGTAATCAAGTGTTAGAGTAAAGTTGTAGTAGGCTTTGGAGAGCTGGAGTTTTTTCAGGGTTATAGAGTAATTTGTGGGCCATGATTAATTGGTGGTATGCAAGAAGCTGAGGTAGTTCAAGCCAGGAGAGGTTTTTAAGGACTAGACAGTGATGAGACCTGTGTAATGATCCAGCAGCAAATGTTAACTATTTTGTTATAGCATGCATTCAATTTATCTAAATCTGTTTTTCTTTTGAGGTTGTTAAGGATGGGTGAAGCATACAACAGAGTTGCCAGTAGGTGGGTTCTGTCTATGGCAGCTCTTGAGGAGTCTGTTAAAATTTTTGGTTTCTATATAGGGTGCCCATTTTTATGGACTCTTTTAATAGTTTGTGATATATACAAGTCAAATCTTAGCTTATCATCTACAATGACTCCTAGACGTTTGGTGGATGGTTCAGGTGTAATTATTGTCTTGTTACTAGCTGTAATGTGGAACTGTGGGGTGAATCTAGTGGTCTGGTAGGTTGAAAGATTATAAGTTTTGTTTTTTTTTGGGGTTAAGAATAAGTTTGGAGTTAGCCAGCCAAGTTTCAATTTCTGTAAAGGCATGTTGTATTTTTTTCCTGAAGTTGCATGGTAGGGGTTTCACATATTAATGTTGAATCATATGCATGCTGGATAATGGTGGCAAGTAAGGTGGCTGAGTTGAGGTTATTAGTGAAAATACTGAAGAGACATGGGCCAAGTATGGATCCCTGTGAGACCCCAAGAGTAATAAGGAGAAGTGTGGAGAGGTCATATTGCCACTTAACTGCCTGCTGATGATCTATTAGGTGGCTATGGAACCTTGAGAAACATGAGGGGTGTATCTTTAGGTATGAGAGAACAGTTAGAAGTTTGTTATGGGAGACTGTGTCAAAGGCTTTAAACATACCAATGAAAACTGATGCAACTGTTTCCCTCATTCTTGTATTGGTTTATGGTGTTGGTAAAGCTAAGTAGAGCAGTGATTGTGCTATGGGATGGTATAAATCCATGTTGGAAGATGGCAAGTAAGTTATTGGATGGGAGATATCTCATAAGTTGGGAATGTATACATTTCTCCAGGAGTTTTGAAAATGGGGATAGGATAGGTATGGGGCAATAATTAGTTCAGTTGATTTACCACCTTTATGCAGGGGGATAATATAATAAATTTTCTAGATGGTAGGGACGTTATTTTCAGAAATCGAGCAGTTACTCAGAATTTTGATGGGATAAGATATAGCCTCAGCTGCAATTTTTAGGATCTCTGCTGGTAAGTTATCAGCTGCAGTTGTAGTTGATTTAAATTTTTTTAGGAGTTTTTCTATGGTTTTGGTGCGGATGGATTGAAATGAAAAGGAAGCATTATTATTGTTACTTAGATTATTAGTTATTTGTAGGTTATTTGGGTTATCTCTGGTTGGTGCAAGAATGCTTTCTGTAAAGTATTTGTTAAACTGTTCAGAAAGGTGGTTGCTGAGTTATTTAGTAAGGTGGGAGAGGGGGATGTAGTTTGTCTGGGTTCTAGTATGTTTTTGATTGTAGCCCATAATTTTTGTGGGTTATTTTGATACTTAATTTGCATGTTAGTATAATAGTTCTTTTTGCCTAACTTGATTTGGAGTTTAACTTTGTTCCTGAGTTGTTGATAAGTTATGTAGAAGTTTGCTAGTATGTCAGGAGAACCAGGCCTTGTCCCTTTGCTTAAGAAGGGTTTTTGTTTCAGTAGTAAGCCATGGGGCAGAATTTGCTTTGATATAAATGGTTCTAGGGGGTGCTATATTGTGTTGAGAATATTGAGGAAAGTATTATTAAAATGTCTTAACTGCTGCATCTAAGGGTGCCCACTGAGTGGCACACAGCTACAGTTATCCCGCTCCACAAGGGGGGATCCACCTTGGATCCCGGGAACTACTGTCCCATCAGTCTGACAAGCCTGATCTGCAAGGGCATGGAACGCATTATCATGGAACTTATAAACAAAGACATTGGCAACCATCAAATACTGGACCCCACCCAGTTTGGGCTTGTGAAGGGCCGATCTTGTCTCCTGAATCTGATTGACTTCTTTGAATCAGTCTCCAGAGCTGTGGACGAGGGTAAGGTGGTCCACACAGCCTATCTGGACCTTGCCAAGGCCTTCGACACCATCCCCCACTCTGGAATCATAGATAAACTCACTAAGCTGGGCATAAATCCCTACGTTACTCGATGGGTTGCCAACTGGCTTACTGACAGAACCCAGACTGTAAAAGTAGCCGACTCTAAATCCAGCTCCAGACAAGTGACAAGTGGAGTACCTCAGGGTTCAGTCCTGGGACCACTCTTGTTTGGCATCTACTTCTCTGAAGTACAGGCCAACACTAAGGGACTCTGGCTAACAAAGTTTGCAGATGACTGCAAACTGGGAGCCATTATTGAATCCCCAAATGATGTGGATATTCTACAAAAGGGCCTTACAGAAACAGATGCCTGGTGCCAGAGCCATCGGCTCAAGCTTAATGCCAAGAAATGTATAGTTATCCCCTTTGGAAAAAAACATGTACCCATGAATTACCACATAGGTGGCAGGACACTAAACATCGAAAGTGTGATGAGAGACTTAGGGACACAGGTGGACAGTGGTCTCACTTTCAATAACCACATCACCACAACAGTCAGAAAATCCTTCTATGTGGCACACCTCATCACTAAGGGCTTTTCATCCAGAAAAAAGGAGGTCATTGTCCCACTGTACTCATCCCTCATTAGACCCATTATAGAGTATAATGCCCCATTTGGTATGTACCTCACAAGACATCTGCAACAGCTGGAAAGGCCACAGATGTACCTCACTAAAAGAATCACAGGCTTAAAGCAGATGCCATATACTGACTGTCTAAAAAAACTCCAGCTATACTCTGTGGCATATCGTCTACTCAGTGGCGATCTCTGCTTAACATACAAGGCCATGTCAGACCCTGAGCTGTTGGACATGCTCCACGTAAAGAAATCCCAATCCCTCAGAGCCACATGCTCCAGGGACCTAAACCTTGTCATCACAATGAACAAAACATGCTGGAGGGATAGGTTCCGGACTCAGAGACTCCCCATACTCTGGAATAGACTGCCCATACATATCAAGCAGAGCGCCTCATTGGCCCTCTTTAAAAGGAACCTTGATGATTGGATGGGAGATAGGAAATTCACCCCAGGGATCATGTCAGTCACCCTGCTAGACAGGAGCACGGAGAAGTAAATATTGTGGGAAGAAATATCCAGGGAATTGTTATGGCTAGGCTTGCATAGGCCCTAGGGCCGATAGCCTAGTACCAACCTATGAACCTATAAAGTCTTCAGTGGGCTCCAGTTACAGTGTTTTAGAGTGTATATTAGTTCCTGTGGTTTAAAATGTTTTTTTATTACGGATTTGATGATATATAGTGTGCTCAGTAGGGTTTATATCTTGCCTGAGTTGGTAGCCAGGTATGTGATCACTGATGTTGTCTGATAAACAGCCAGCATTTTGATAAATGGAGGGTTTGTTTGTTAGGGCCCAGTCAAGAATGGAGTGCTTGTTAGATTTGTTGTCTATTCTGGTAGAGAACTGGATAATTTGTGAGAAGCCATAGAGGGTAATGTGGTTGCTACGGTTGTTAGAATTACAGTTAAACCAGTAAGTATTAAGATCAACCATGATAATACTTTTTTGGGTGATATTATTAGAGATTGAAAAATGCATTCAATGGTGGAAATATTACTACCCGGTGGGATGTAAATGGCTATTATAATTATGTGCTTCTTAGCATTAATTTGTAATTTGGCAAGAAGTAGGTCAAAATTAGTAGAGGTAAATATTTGTAGATTTAGAGGCATCACAGTTAGTCTGTTTTTGAAAAGTATATCCCCACTTGTATGCATTTTTTTGGCAATGTTTGCTATTTTTCTGATGTGACTACATATATGTTTGTGATATCTAAATGTGATTTTTTTTAAGTTATTTTGGGTGGTGGTACTTTAGTATTTTGTCGGCTTAGGATGGTGGAATTGTAGATGCCAGGACATATTTGAAAGTTTGTCGGTTGCTTTAGTGTAGGAGAGCTAATAGTTACCTTTTGGTTACTTTGGAGAAGGGCTAGGGGGTAGTGGTAGTATGTATAGTGTGTGGCTAAGGAGAAAGACAGAAGTATTAAGATGTATTGGGTTAGCATGAAGATGTTTAGAAAATCTTTGAGATGTGGCATTTTTAATTGAGGATGGAGGAAGCACTAAATAGTAGTAGTTTGACAATGGAGGGAGTATTACCGAAAGAAAAGAGCAGGATATAAAAACCGAAGGCTGGGAAAGAAAGGAAGCAGAAATTAGTGTAATAGTCTTAGGAGTCAGTAGAGAGTATCTAAAAGATTATAGGCTAGGAAGTATTCATTTTATTTATTACATTTGTTAACCAGGTAATGCCCAACTGGGCTAGGAGCCTGTTTTCAGCAGAGGGCCGGGGAGAAAATCTTCAACACAGTAACAGTACTAAACATAATAATTAAATACAAAACAAATACAAAAATATACTAAACATGATAATTATATACAAAACAAATACAAAAATACAGAAAATACAAATTAAAATAAAAGTGTGACCATATATATATATATATATATATATATATATATATATATATATATATATATATACACAGTGAAGTATTAACAAAGAACCAACGCCGTTGCAATTGCATGTACAGTTATGAGTACTGGTTCATATGAACCTATGTCCAACAGTGCAGCAGAATGGGGTAGTAACATATATGCAGTTCAGCACAGAGATGAGGGGAACAGAGTGGAGGATAAAAGCAGTAGGATAAGGGGTAAAATTGCGAGGTGTGATGTGGTAAGGGAGCTAGGAAGAATTAGCCTGTAGTACGGCAGGAGCAAAGCCACTGACTAGCTATGTAGTCTTTTAGGAGTTGTTTAAACTGATAATAGTGAAGATTTTTTGTGATGGGCTGAGAAGAGTGTCCCAAAATTTGGCAATTTTATATGAATAGAGGGAGTTGCTATGATGGTTGTGGGAGTAGGTAAACTTTAGTATTAGTTTGTCAGAAGATCTGAGGGACCCGAGTTTAACACTAGGTTGGACTAGGTTAGAAAGAACACAGCAGTTGCTGGGCTGGTGGACTATTTTGTGGTCTATGGTAAGTTGATTCAGGGATAAAAGGCTAGGAAGTCTAAGCCAGTTGAGACAGCAGTGCATTGGTGAGTCTTGTATGATTACAGGCAAATTTGGCAATTTTGTTGTAACAGGATAACAGGTTATTGAAGTCAGTCTTACCCAGGTTTGTCAATATATGAGAACTGTAGAGGAGAGTAGGAAAGCAGGTGTGACTGAGCAGTGGCCAGCCTGGCACTTTGAGTTAGGAACAGTTTTGCCCTATAGAGGGTGCCAAGTTTGATATGAACTTTTTTGATTGTCAGAAAAATATGTTTAACAAATTTTAGATTTTCGTCTACTGTGACACTTAGAAGTTTAGTCTGGCTAGTGGGGAATATCTTGGTAGTGTTTGAGGTGAGGATTGAGACAGGGGACTGGAATGGTCTAGATTTCTTGTTACTGAAGACTACTATCTTAGTTTTGTTTAGGTTTAGTATGAGTTGATGTTCACAGAGGTATTTTTCTATGTCCTAAAAAGAAGATTGCATTTTTATTTGAAGTTCTTGGGGTGAGGGGGCTGAGCAGATAAGTGTAGCAGTGTAGCATCATTGGCGTACTGGACAATGGAGGCTAGATTAGTTGCAGAGCTGAGGTTATTTGTAAATATGCTAAAGAGGAGAGGAGAGGACCAAGTATGGAACCTTGGGGTACACTAACAGAGATGGGGAGTAGGGGGGAAAGATTGTTCTCCTATTTAATAGCTTGCTGTCGATTGGAAAGATAGCTATGGAACTAAGACAGGGATGATGAATTGAGGCCATAGGATGAGTGCTTGTTGAACAGTAGTTGGTGAGAAATAGTGTTAAATGCTTATCGAGAAAGATAAAGGAGACAAGCTGGCTTTCATTTAAGAGATGATGAATGGTGTTGGTGAACGTTATTAGGACAGTGCTAGTACTATGTTTAGGTCTAAAGCCATGTTGAGAACTTGACAATAGGTTGTGACTAAGGAAGTGGTTAAGGAATTGATTGTGGATACACTTTTCCAGTATTTTTGCAAGCGGGGAAAGGGTGGCTATGGGATGGTAGCTAATAAGTTCTTTAGAGGGTCTGCCTTTGTGAAGGGGAATGATGTCTGATATTTCCCAGAGAAGTGGGATGTATTGTTCTGTAATAGAACAATTAATCAAGATTGATATGGGGCAAGCAACAGAAGAAGTGGTGACTTTTAGAAATTCATTAAGAAGTTTGTCATCTGCAAGACATCAGGCTTTCAGCTTGGTTAGGAGAGTTTTATGTAGCTAGTTTGGAGTTTGAATGGGAGTAAAAGTGAAGGGGTTGGGATTATCTGGAGTAGGAGTGGGCAGAGTAAGTTATTGATTAGGTTTGCTATTGGGGGGTTGTTTAGGTGCTTCTTTTGACAGGTTTTCAATTAAGTTTGTTTGTCTTTTTTATTTGTTTTTTAGCTTGATTTCATAGCTGTTGATGCGTTAAGAGGTTTACTTTGTCTCTGGTGGTGTGGTAAGCTGCCAAGCTCTAGCTCTGTGTTTTAAGTAGCAGTTTGGTGTCAGTGGTTAGCCAAGGTATGTACTTGGCATTTGAGTACACTTTCCTAGTGGGAGCAAGGTTATTAAGTATTTTAAGGAATGTATTGTTAAAATACTGAAGACCTAGGTCTAGTTGGAGGTTTTTAAGTAGTGTCCAGTTGCATTGTTGAAGTAGCTGGTTAAAAGCAGAGGGGGCACTTTTTCCTGCCATTGATGTATTTGTAAGTGATTCTGCTTTTGAAAATGCACACGTTTTCTGTATAGAAAGGTTGGAGAATGGTCACTGAGATAGTCTGTAAGGCAATCAGTTAGGTAACTTAGGTTGGGTTTGTTAGTCAAAATCCAGTCCAATCTTGACTGCTTTTGGTATGTTTGTCTATGCCAGTTGGACAGGTTATAGTTTGGGTGAAGTTGAAGATGTTTAGGAAATTGGGATGGTTATTCGATGAGCAGGAGTGCCACTCAAGGTTGAATTCACCAAAAACTATAGTTTCTTGGTTGAAATTGGTGGATTCCCAAGAAAGTAGACTTTCAATGGTGGAAGGTTATTGCCAGGAGCGAGATAGGTGAGTATGATAATTATAGATTTTTTTGTGTAGATTTCAAGGTGGGTAGTTAGGATTTCGGAGTTGGGCAGGTCAGGAGGAGCACAGTTTAGTTGTTCAACTTTGAGGGTGTACTTAAACATAATGGAAACTCCACCACTTCTTTTGTTTAACCCATCTAGTCTAATGATATTATATCCAGTTATGATAACTTCTATGTCTTTAATGTGGTACTTTAACCAGGTGTCAGTTATCACAGCTATGTCTGGTGAGTAGGTGGCGAGGGCAGCATGGAATTCACTAGCTATTTTTATGATGCTGCGGAGGATGAAACTGGCAAACAGCAGGTCAGTATTAGAGGTTTTTGGAAGAGGGGGTAGGGGTGGGAATGGGTAGTAGACTGAATAGGACTTGTTGGGGTGGAAGGTGGGGATGATTGATGGCAGGGTGAGAAGTTATTATTGGTACCTGGTTTCGGATGGATGTCAGCATGGAGTTTAATTTATGTTACAGAGTTTAATAGAAGATGTCTAAGTTTGTTAATCAATTTGTTTTTTTTCCCTCAAAAATGTTTTTATTTTCAATTAAAATAACATTTACATAATATTTTTAAATATCATTTTAAACAACTATATACAATATTTACAATAGCCTGATTTTCAATTATATACACTGTATGTCATTAAATATGGAATTAACAGATCAGTTATCAGAGATACAATATTGATTATTGCAGAGTGTCCAACAAAGATATAACTTTCTTCCAAGGATTATCTACCAATGGCCTGGGATAGATTCGTAGTGCTTTGATTTTTATTTCCATTGATGCAGTTGTCTTCAGTAAAGTGTAGAATTCTTCCAAGGTCGGGGGTGTATTTGAATTCCATCTTCTGGTTATGCATTTCCTAGATATAGCAAGTATTGTCCATAACAAATACACATTTGTCTTATTCAGGTAAGGACCTTCATTTACATTTAGTATAATCAATGCTTTAGTTAAGGTAAAGGATTCATTAAACAAAGCTTGTAAAAATGATTGATTCCATTCCAATATGATTTAATTTTATTATATTCATAAAAAATATGAATCCAGTCTGCTTTATTTGACTTTTCACACATCCAGCAAAAACATTTGTAGTAGTACAGATCTTTTTAATTTTATCTGGCTTTAAAAATGCTCTATGTACGTATTTCCAGTTAAATATTTTCTGGTACTGTGTGTTAGAGGTGTAATTAACTGATAGTAAGATGTTAGTTTTAATTTCTTCTGTTAACTGCAATGACTGACCTTTTGTTAAGAACTGCCAGTATGATGGTTTGGGAATTGCTTTATATGTTATTAACTCTTTATATAGATTTGAAATTGAATTTTTCTTTTCACAACTATTATATATAAATTCATGCAGAAAACTTATTAGACTTGGAATATCTTTAAATGAGGAATTATTAATTAATCTACATAAATTGAGTGTACATTAGAATGCTTTGTAAGGTTAACCAGTCCTGTGTTGGAACATTATAAGAAGTTTTATCATATGGATATATAAAACATTCAATTTATTTACACATTGAAACCAGCATAAAAAATCCATTTTATTCCCAGGAAGTTATTGTTTCCCTATATATTTTGTGAGGAACGTTCTTAGTGATGGTAAATGGGGTTAAAAGGTTAAACCAAAGTTTTAGATCTATGTTTGCATTGATACGTTTCCTAAATGAATTGATGTAATGATTAATCAGTGTTGTTTTAGAATGTTTTGTTATATTATATTGTATACTTATGCATAGTATGTACCAGGGTTTGCTTGATTTGCCTACTATTAAAATTTTTTTTTAACAAATTAAACTCATAGCTGTTGTTAATTCTTTCATAGGTTCATAGGTAGGCACTAGGCTATCAGACCAAGGGCCTATGTAAGCCTAGCCAACAAGGTTCCCTGGCTTATGCCACCCTAGAAAGTTATTTTCCTGTGCCACTGTCGAGCAGAGACACAGAAGTGATCCCCACGGTGTATTTCCTATTTTCCATCCACCCATCAAGATTTTTCTTGAAGAGTGCTAATGAAGAACTTTGCTTGACATAGATGGGTAGCCTGTTCCAGAGTATGGGAAGTCTCTTCTGGGACAGGAATCTATCCCTCTAGCATGTCCTGTTTATTGTGGTGACAAGGTTTCGGTCCCTAGAGCATGTAGCTTAGAGGGGTTGGGATTTCTTTAGGTGTAGCATGTCCAACAGCTCTGGATTTGACATAGCTTTAGATGTTAGGCAGAGATCACCTCGGAGTAGGCAATATGCTATGGACTAAAGCTGGAATTTTTTGAGACGGTCAGTGTAGGGCATTTGTTTGAAGGCAGTAATCCTCTTTGTGAGGTACTTCTGTGGCCTTTCCAGCTGCTGTAGATGTCTTGTGAGGTACATTCCAAAAGGGGCATTGTACTCTATAATGGGTCTAATGAGTGTCGAGTAGAGATGAACAATGACCTCTTTTTTCCTGGTGAGAGCCCTTTTATGATGAGGTGTGCCACGTAGAAGGACTTCCTGACTACTGTGGCGATGTGACTATCAAAGGAGAGACTACTGTCCACCTGGGTCCCAAGGTCTCTTATCACATATTCAGTGTTAAGTAGATTGCTGCCTATGTGGTAGTTCATGGGTGGAGAGTTTTTACCAAAGGGGATGACACTGCACTTTTCGGCATTGAGCTTGAGGCCATGGCTCTGACACCAGGCATCTGTCTCAGCGAGGCCCTTCTGTAGGATGTCCACATCATTTGGGGACTTGACTATGGCTTCTAGTTTGCAGTCATCTGCAAACTGTGTTAGCCAGAGGCCTTCTGTGTTAGCCTGTACTTCAGAGAAGTAGATACCAAACAGGAGAGGTCCCAGGATGGAACCCTGTGGTACTCCACTTATCACTGCTTTGAGGTCAGATTTGGAGTCTGCAACTTTTACAGTGTGGGTTCTGTCAGTGAGCCAGTTGGCAACCCATCTTGTGACATAGAGATTTATACCTAGTTTAGTGAGTTTAGCTATCATTTCAAATGGGGGATGGTGTCAAAAGCCTTGGCGAGGTCACGATAGGCTGTGTGAGCCACCTTACCCTCATCTACGGCTTTGGTGACTGCCTCAAAGTAGTCAATCAGGTTCAAAAGGCATGATCTGCCTTTCACAAACCCGAACTGGGTGGGATCCAGAGTTTGGAGGTTACCAATGTCTTTGTTAATGAGTTCCATGATGATACGTTCCACAGCCTTACAGACCAGGCTCGTCAGGCTACTAGGTCGATAGTTCCCGGGATCAGTGGTGGCTCCCCCCTTGTGAAGTGGGATAACTGTTGCTGTGCACCATTCAGTGGGCACAAAGCCTGATGCGAGGCTATTACTGAACATGGTGCTTAAGTAGGGAGCCAGTTCATTCTGAAGTTCATGTAAAACACAGCCTGGGATGTTGTCCAGTCCCATGGATGCTGTGTTTTTGGCTTTAGAGAGTACAGCTTTTACCTGCATAGTTGTGATTACAGGGCCTCTGCATTCTTCCTGTATAGATATGGGCCCTTTGGGGGGTGAGGGGGGTAAAGTTAGCACAAAACCTATCTGTAAGGATGTTGGCAATATCAGTTGGTTCTGTAATTTTCTTGCCGTTGTGCTATAACTCAGAGCAGATCTGGGTGTTGCCATTGAGATTCTTGACATTGCTATAGAATGCTTTGTGGCTGTCCTTTGAATTAGTGGCAATTTTGTTTTCATAGCTAGCTTTGGAGGATCTTATAAGGGATCTCAGATTGTTACTGAGGCTGACCAGGGAGCTCCTCTACTCATGGGATTTTACTCTCTTTTGCAACAGTTTCTTCCTTCTGTTGTACAGTTTGTTTATGGCAGGGGACCACCAGATTGGATTCCTTTTTTTGGAGGATAGCATCTTGATTCTGTTTGGGATAGCACGATCCATGCACTCATGTAAGTGCTTATAGAGTGCATTTGTGTAGGATTCAGCAGTCATAACTGCATTGTCCATCTGCATGGGTGTCATGAAGTTCACCACTTCTGTCTTAAGAAGCATGAAGTTGGCTTTGGAGAAATTTTTTACCATGGTTTCCTTAATGGGGGTGGGGGCGGGATGTGGATATCAAGGGTGATTAGCTTATGGTCAGATCGGACCAACGAGGAGTTGACTTCAGGTGTGGAACACCAGTCACTCATGTTGGTAATGACTAGGTCTAGGATATTGTTGCCCCTGGTGGGGGTGTGGATATGTTGATCCAGGGCATTAGAATTTATGAATTCTAGAAAGCGTTGACCTAAGGAGTTGGTACATGAGTAGTTTTCCCAGTTAATGGTGGGGTAGTTGAAGTCGGCCATTATTAGGGTGTTTGGTTGAACCCTAATATTTTCCAGTACATCAAGAAAAGAGGAGTGGGAATCCTGGGGCATGGTGGGGGATCTGTAGCAAGCTACAATTTGGATTGCAGTTTTGCCCAGAGTTAGTTGCACTTGGGTAACCTCAGATGCATTATCCTGAGCAACTAGCATGGAGGTGTGGATATCCTTAATGAATATGGACACACCTCTGCCATTGGTGTTTCGGTCCAGGTTACATGGCCGAAAAGTGTGGTATGAGTTATAGCCTGGTATTGCAGGGGTGCTCTCTGGAGCCTTAAATCAGGTCTCAGTCACTGCACAGCTTTTGATGTTCTCCATTTTAAGGACTGCCTCGAGTGAGTGCTTTTTGACATTTAGAATTCTAGTATTGAGTAGCATTACCCTCAGTTTTTGCTTGCCTGTTCCTGCTACGGTGGTGAATTTGTCATTTGAATCTTGCCTAAAAAAGGCACTATAGGGGCAGCAAGGGCCTTAGCCAGTATCCGGAATCCAAGGGGTGACAGGTGCAGGCCATCTGTGGCAAAGCATCGTGGTCTGTTGACTATGTCATCCCAAGCAGACAGATACTGGATCTCCTTAGAATGACACCAGAAGCTTAGTCAATTGTTGAAGTCAATCATTTTGTCCTTGTACTGCGGTATCATTCATGGCGATGGCAAAATTCTACTCAGGGCTAGGGTCATACCTGCCTGGGCTACAAGACCGGAGAGCTCTTCCATGTCTCTTTTCATGTAGTCCAGGGAGGTACATCTCAGGTCATTCACACCAACATGGACAATGACGGAGTCATGTTTGTACTTGTTGTGGAATGACCTGAGTGGGTGGGTTATGTGGCGGATCCTGGCACCTGAAAGGCAGCTGACAGTAACCTTCTCCTTGTTTAGCCTGGTGAGTGGGACATCAGTGTGCCTGACTATAGAGTCACCTATGACTAGTGTGTTGGGTACATTGTTTTGCCTTATTGGCTGTGGTTGAGTGGCACACTGAATCTGTGGGCTATGTGTCATTTGGGTTGTGTTAGGGGATGGAGGTTGCTTGTGTTTCTGCTTTGGAAGTCTCTGTTGCTTAGACAGATTATTATTGAGAGCCTCTGCGAATGTTTTTGTGTTACTATGTGTGGATTTTGGTGGTGCAGATTTAGTGAGACTATGTGATGAGTGTGGTGTGGTGCAAATGTTTACCTTCTCCTCATTACTGTCAAGTTCAGTCTTGGTTGGAGAGAGCTCTACCTCCAGTTTGGCTAGATAAGTACATCTCTCACAGGTTGTAGTAGTGGGTGGTAGGAGAGGGTTGTCTGTGTACATGAGGCAATTTTTACATTGCCTCAATATGCCCAGATTCATCAGATAGACAGGAGAGAACACTGGAAGCTGACCCTTGGGCATGCCTGAATAAAAAAATATTTTTCTCTAGATAAGTGAGGAAAGTGAGTACAAGAGCTTTTTTTCTCTAAGCAAGTGAGAAAAGTAAGTACATAAACTGTTTTCCTCTAGGTAATGAGGAAGGTTGAGTGCTATAGTAATTAGTAGCTTATTTAGTGCTTACAAGTTCTGAACAAGTGCTGAGCACGAATAAGCAAATTTAAGTGCTATAACTAAGAATCTGTATCTGCACTAGAGGAGTTACAGAACAGAAACAAGTGCAAATGCAGGCTTTCAAATCAGAAAATTGAGAGAGATGGAAGAGATTGCCCAAACGGCCAATAACTACAATTTCTGGGCCATAACCACTCCTTATGTGGTAGGCAGGTTACCTAGTGCTTACCACTCCCACTGATAAGCTAGAAGGCTTCCCTCCAACACAGAAAGGCTTGGGGGGCTCAGAAGCTTACATACAGTCCTGGATACAGCAAATCTGTATCTGCAACACTAGTTATAGGAAAGGTAGGAAACAGGCTTACAGTTTTTTTTTTTTTTTTTTACAGAAAAGTAGCTAAAACAGTAGTAAAAACAATTCACGTGCAGTGCAAGCTAGTGCACATGAGTATGTAGCAATATTAGACCAAACACAGTTTAAAAAATGCAATTAAATTAAAAAGGACTAAAAGCAAGTGCAGAAAGAGTTTATTAGGTAGAATGTGGTAAAGAGATGGGACAGGGGGAGTGTCCCAGATCAAATCTACAGTGGGGCGGGCAACTGCAAAAGTCACCAAATTTAAACTACAAGCCAGAAATAGGGAGTGTAGGTGGGACAAATTTCAACAGAGATCTAAGCAACAATTAACAGTACAAACTCTAAAACAAAAAAAGATATACTCAGCTCTGTATATTTGCAGATAGATTGGAAGGCAGTTTCTCAGAACACAGGTTCCAGCAATTAAATAATTTGGGTTTATCCAGTCTATTCTAGTTTTAAGCGCAGATGCTTTTATATATGTTTCTATTTCTGGGAAGTTCAATCCTCCTTGTTTCCAGGGTCTAATGTGATGAGTTCAAGCTACTCTATTATTTTTGGGATACCATAAAAATTATATTAAACATGAGTATATTTCTTTAAGAATGCATCTTTCAGGAATTAGCTGTATTGTTAATGCTACATATAATATTTTCTGACAATAAGACCATTTTTATTAATTGCAATCTGTCTTCAAAAGTTAATATAATTTTGTTCCACCTTTTTATATACATACTTTTATTGTTTCAGTAATGTTTTTATAATTTATTAATATTGTTTCATTTATATTTTTGCAAAACACTATTTCTAAATAATTTAGAGTAAGTTCTTGTTTTTCTATGATGGATTTACCTGTAACTTCTATTTTTTTTTCTTATTTAAAAATAGAAATTTTGATTTTGATCTATTAAAGTGTAGACCTGAAATCTTATAAAAGTTTTCCATTACTTCTTCTAGTTCTCCTAATGACTCTCTGGAGTTTGATAGGGTTAATAAAGTATCATCAGAAAAAAAGCATTAATTTAGATATGTACTGGTCATAGACTTCTATTCCTTTAATTCTTGGATTATTGTGTATTATTTCTGCAAGTATTTCTATAGCCAAAGCAAACAAAATAGGAGAAAGGGGCATCCTTGTTTAGTACGTTTCGTTATATGGATAGATTCTGAGGTGAAAGGACCTAATTTAATATAGGCTAAGTTATTAATATATATGTTTTTTAGTAGTAAGATGAAGGGAGGAGGAAATTCAAATAATACTAAAGTTTTAAATAAATATTCCCAGTTGAGGGAATCAAAGGCTTTTTCTATGTCTAATCCGACTACAAGTGTTTCTCTATCTTCTTTATTCACATAATCTATAAGAGTAAGTATCCTTTTAATATTATCATGTGTGTGCTTGTTAAATAAAAATAAAAATCCCGTTTGATCATTACTAATTGTCTTTGAAAGTAGGATTTTCATTCTGTTAGCTAGGATTGACATGAATATATTGTAATCATTATTCGTAATGATATAGGTCTGTATGAGGTTTATTATGTTTTAGAATTGGTGTTATGAGAGAATATTTCCATGAGGGTGGTATTTTTGCTTCTGACTGGACTTCTAGCAAAGTTTTATGAAAAAAGGAGATTATTGTTGAAGGGAAGCATTTGTAAATTTCCATAATTATACCATCTATCCCTGGAGCTTTGTTAGATTTACTTTCTTTTATCTTGTCAACAATTTCTTTGTAGGATATAGGTTTTTGTGGGTCTAGTTTTAAGTTTTCGGGAATTTTTTTTATATTGATAAGGTTTGTATCCAAGTTTATTTGATTGGTATCTAAATTTTCTTTTTTGAAGTGTTCCATATAATGGAACCAAAATGCTTCAAGGATGTCTCCTACATCTGATACTTTTTTCTCTTTCTTTTCATGATATATACTACTAATGTTATTTGCTTTAGATTGCATTTTAATTCTTGTAGATAAGTAATGTAGATATCTGGGGGAAGTGGCTAATGAGTTTATTTTTATTTTTTCCAAGGCTAGACAAGTTTTGTGTGTTGAAATTTCATTATATTTTTTATTTAATCCCTCTATTTCTTGTTTGATTTCTGGACAATTCTGATTTTTTTAGATTTTGCTGTCAAGAGTCTGGTTTGCAAGTCTAATGATTCAGATTCCCACTCTCTAACTTTGTTTTTGTACCAGCTAAGGGTCTTACCAAATAAATACGCTTTTAATGAGTCCTAAACCATGACTCTACTAATTTCTGTTGTATTATTAATTTCAAGAAATAGTTGTAGTTCTGACAACATCCAGAGTCTGAATTCTTTAATTTTAGCTGAGAGGATTAAAGGTTTAAACTCTATTTGGAGCTTCATTATCAGAGAGTCATGATCTGAGAAGGGGCATGGAACTTTTGAGAAGTTAAGGATTTTTGTTTATAAAACTTGAACTACAAATATTTTGTCTATTCTGGTTTGTGTTCCAAATCAATGGTCTATATGGGAAAACAATAAGGATTTATCATCTTTTACTATAAAAGTGTCTATTAAATTAAATGAATCAATCCATCTTTTTAAGGATTTTGAAATAGTTGCTATGCGAAAATACTTCTTGGGAGTTTCAGAAGCTTCTAAGGTACAATTAAAGTCTCCTCCCAGTATAAGATTTCCTTTATAATTGTTGGAAATAAAATCTTGGTATTTTTTAACCATTCCTGCTCCAATTCCTGGGAACCAATATAGATTAGCTAAGGTCCATGTTCTGTTATTACATTTAATTATAACAAATGCTAGTAGACCTTCTTTGTCTTCATATTTATAAATACATTTTGGAGTGATTATGATTGTCTTCCAGAGAATAGATACTCCTTTTGTCTTTGTTCTATAGGAGGATTGAGCTAAGACTGTATAGTCCTTAGGGTTCCAAATAAAGCTATCATTAGTCTTAAAGTGCATTTCCTGGAGAAATACTACTTGTGCCTTATTTGGATTTAAATATTTTAGTAAGTATGATCTTTTATTTTAGCATATGACAGGGTGCCTAGAGAGGAGTTGTGGTATTGTATGAGGAAGTTGGGAGTGGCACAGAAGTATGTTAGAGTGGTACAGGATATGTATGAGGGTAGTGTGACATTGGTGAGGACTGCAGTGGTAGTGACAGATACGTTTAAGGTGGAGGTGAGATTACATCAAGGATCAGTTCTGAGCCCTTTCTTATTTGCAGTGGTGATGGACAGGTTGAGAGATGAGATCAGACAGAAGGCCCCGTGGACTATGATGCTTGCAGATGACATTGTGATATGTAGTGAGAGTAGGGACCAGGTTGAGTAGACCCTGGAGAGGTGGAGATATGCTTTAGAGAGGAGAGGAATGAAGGTCAGCAGGGCTAAAGCAGAAAATATGTGTGTAAATGTGAGGGAGGATAGAGGAATGGTGAGGATGCAGGCAGTAGAGTTGGTAAAGGTGGATGAGTTTAAGTACTTGGGATCAACAGTTCATAGTAATGGTGAGTGTGGAAGAGAGGTGAAGAAGAGAGTACAGGCAGGGTGGAATGGGTGGAGAAGAGTGTCAGGATTGAATTGTGACAGACGGGTACCAGTAAGAGTGAAAGGGAAGGTCTACAAGAGGGTAGTGAGACCAGCTATGTTATATGGGTTGGAGACGGTGGCATTTACGAAAATACAGGAGTCAGAGCTGGATGTGGCAGAGTTAAAGATGTTAAGATTTGCACTGGGTGTGACTAGGATGGACAGGATTAGGAATCAGTATATTAGAGGGTCAGCTCAGTTTGGACAGTTTGGAGACAAAGCAAGAGAGGCGAGATTGCATTGGTTTGGACATGTGCTGAGGAGGGATGCTGGGTATATTGGGAAAAGAATGCTAAGGATGGAGCAGCTGCCAGGTAAGAGTAAAAGAGGAAGGCCTAAGATAAGGTTTATGGATGTGGTGAGAGAGGACATGCAGGCGGTTGGTGTGAAAGAGCATGATGCAGAGGACAGGAAGAAATGGAAACAGATGATCCACTGTGGCGACCCCTAACGGGAACAGCCAAAAGAAGATGATGATAATGATGAGTAAGTGTGATCTTTTATTTGCATTATTTAAGCCATTAGTATTTAATTCTTATCATTTATTAATGATAAGAATGTTAAATCCATTTCAAGTTATTGTTGGAAGACACATTTTGCTTCTTTTTTTTATTTTGATTATAGTAATTATACCATATTCTCTTATAACATTGAATGTTATTTTTATGTGTGTAAACTTGAGTGTGTAATTTAATGTTCTTTCTTCTTTAAATACAAGTAGGTTAAAATTCTGGTCAGATCATTGATGATTGGATGGGAGATAGGAAATTCACCCCGGGGATCACATCAGTCACCCTGCTAGACAGGGGTCCAGGGAAGTAAATATTGTGGGAAGAAATATCCAGGGAATTGTTATGGCTATGCTTGCATAGGTCCTAGGGCCGATAGCCTAGTACCAACCTATAAACCTATGAATTCTAAAGTATCAAATACAAGTAAATATGAATTTCTCATTAAACATGGAAAGAAAGTCATTCCTAATCCAATAGATAAATATAGATCTATTTGATTATCACTCATACCTTTCACCAACAATATCAACTGAGGCCCATATGTTAAATTATTATATGGAGAATTTTCTTAAAAGAGATATGAAATTCTATATTATTCTATTATTATTATATAGTATTTTATATATCAGGATGGAATGTTAGTAGTGTAAACAATTATTATGTTGACTTAGAAAATATCCAATATTTAGTTACCCTGATAAATTAAATGCAACAGAGGAGCATCCACTAAATAAGCCAACAACAAACAGATTATAACTAAAATAATTGATTACCAATGAAACTCCTGCTTCCTGAATGGGTAATCACATCAGGTCTAGAGTGAGTATTAATCAAATAGAGTTTAGAGCATCTTAGAGGAAATTCAGCAAATATAGGTAAACAGATATAACATTCCTTGCATGTATACATTTCTATTTATATTGCAGTGTCAATAGCTGTCTTTAAAATCTGTATATTTCACTTATTAATCAGGCAGTTTCATTTAAGTTCATTTCAAGTAATTTGGGGACATTTCAGTTGAGTTTTCCTGAGATTGTAATTCAATTTAATAGCTAAACAACATTACTTTTTTGTTACTTGTTATCTGCAAGGCTAAATGCACTTCACAGATTCACAAAGTCCATAGAAACTGCTACAATAATTCAACTGACAATATCATTAATCTAATAAATATTGTAATAACAATTAAATTAGTTAGTCTTACACAGAAACTGCAGTCTAAGAGTAAGACATCAGCGCGCCATGCATATTCATGAGGGCGCGCTGCCTCAACTCTAAGGCTATCATGGAGTGTGCATGAGTGCAGGGGGAGTGTCAGACTGCCGAGCAGTCCAAAATCCATGCCCCTGCAAGTCTCTCAATTGGGAAATGTCAACTGACATGAGCGAGTCCGCTCAAATGTGTACATACCCAACACTACACTCCCCCACATTCTAAACCCCAGTACAATTATAAAACATTTTTTTTTTTAATTATTCCTGATATAGCTGCCCGTATTCGCATGTGTTTATACGGGTTTGCCCATTGCTTAGCTACAGTTAGCAGTTTAGACATCGAAGAGGATAATAAGAAACTTATATGCAAATTAAGCAAAATAGCAATAGCGTAGTGGTAGAGCCTTCACACAAAGAGGAGGCATTCCTGGTTCGAGTCCCACCACTCCCCTTTCTATTTTCTGTTGGAAATCTGTATATAAAAATAATTCCTGACATTTATCTTTTAAATTTTAGTAAAAAGCATTGAAATGGCCTATGTAGTAGTGAACGAATTATATATATATATATATATATATATATATATATATATATATATATATATATATATATATATGTATATATATATATATATATATATATTTATATATATAAGAAGGTGAAATGGTTATGCATACTGATGAATGCATAAGTAACATATCTTAAGCAATGTGAATCACTGCTAAGCAAAGTTTACCAGTATTAAGCATATTTACGTATAATTGCTCATAGCTTAGCACTGCTTTAACTAGCACAATAGCTTTGCTCGGAGCTGCACATCGCGCAAACTAGTGCAAACAGAACATGTTTGCGTGTAGCTGTACAACGCGCTAACTAGCGCAATGTCGGGCAACATAGAGCACCGTAGAGCAACGTAGAGCAACGATGGGCAAAGTTTAGCAAAGTCGGCTAAACACAGTCACACCTCCTAGCCAGTCTGGTCAGTAGTAAAATAAAAAGCAATGACAGGCCTCGAACCCAGGATACTGAGCACCATAATCACAGTACTGAACCACTAAGCCATGACAGCTTTTCATATGCATGCACTTTCAACACACACATACATATCAATGGAAGTTTACCCATTACTAAGCAGGGTGTGCTTTTAGCTGAGTTTTTTCAAAACCGGCCAATCACAGATAAGTGCAGGAAATGAGGCATATTTAAGCTCCATAGGTGGGAATACTTGCCATAACTGGTTGTAGCTCCCATCTGCAGTCAGCATGGCTGGGGTTGGAGAGGGCTCTTGATTTCAAGTGCAACGTTGGGGCATTGAGGAGTCAAAAGTAATGGTTTGGCTCCTCGTCCATAATCATGAGGAGAGACTCCTGCAGGGCCAGTTCCAGGGCACCCAATACAAAGCGGAAGCCAGGAACCGTCTAGCTCATGATCTCACCAGTGTCACAGGCATCCCTCAGACTGGTGAGCAGGTCAGAAACCACTACTCAGACCTGAAGAGACGCAAGGAGGACCGACTGAACCAGTGGATACATGAGGCCCGTGGGATGGAAAATGCCCCACTACTGAGTAGGTAGCCATGGAATGAAGTATGTAAGAATTGCCATTGTAGTCGATATTATGGATAAGTATGTCTCAATATCACTTCAATTACTTCACAGCTGCAGGTGTCCATGCTGCGAATCAACAAGCCTATGCAGATAGGCTACTAAGGTTGAGCCACCAGGCAGGTTAGTAATTATTCTGCATGTATTGTTATATAAAATAAGTGGGAGAGCCTGAAAAAAGTGTTGTAGCCCAATAATTAAGGTATAATAACTCTTGAATAACTTCTCTGCATGTACTGTTATATAAAATAAGTGAGACAGCCTGAAAAAGAGTGTTGTAACCCGTCAATAAAGGTATTAAAAGTCTTGAATAAGTCTTCTGCATGCACTGTTATATCAAATAAATGAGAGAGCCTCTAGAAAAGTGCATTATGTAATTAATAAAGGTATAATTCCTGGAGTGTGTCCGTGTCACTTTCTTTGATATGTTGTTGTACTCTTGCATTATAGAAATAGTACTGTTGTTTCATATTTCCCTCCAAAATTATTGCATTTGCACAGCTGTTGCTGTAAAAGAAATGGACAGCTATGGTCCTTCCCTACACCCGTCCTGCACATCCCGAGCTGTTCTCCCTACTGTCTTTCCCTCTTTGTGCCTCTTTTTCACCACTTTCCTATCTCCCCATTTTCTTTTCTTTCAAAGAAATGAGCACGAGGGTTAGAGGGAGTAAGCACTTTTAAGCAGTAGTTAGCGGGTTTGCACAAGTGTGCGCTTGTGTGCACTTAGCTAAGTATTGCTAAGCTTCACGCAAATATGTGCAAACCCGCTTACAACTACTTAAAAGTGCCTTAGTCACCCTGCATGTGAGGACCCTTGTTCTGCTCAGCAGCAAAATAAAACATCTCTGTCAGTCTCGAACACCAGACCTTGGACACACTAGACTGCATGAAGTACCACTAAGGAACAGTAGATATACAGCAGGTTGTTGCTGAAATAAATATATCATGCATTTGAATGAGTGAATGTAAAGGAAAGATAGGAATGCCAGAACACAAAACCTGTTCTGTGGAACTTTACCAGCAGTTGTTGTGGAATTGCATTACACGACTGTGATAAGAGAACCAGCCATTCTAGCAGTAAATAATGTTACAGCAGCACTTTACAACCCCCACACAGTATCCTAGCAGGACAAACAGTGGCATATCTGATTAGGGCAGAGGACATACATCCCAACTGTGACTACATTTCAGCGATGTCCCTGATTTTGAAACATATGTTAGCTGTGTCCCTCTGAATCCCCTGAAAAGTACTGATGTTAGGCAGAAAGGTGGGGCATTACACCTAATGAATAATGACAATATGTAGGAGTTAGACAACATTTGTACTTCAGAAAAGGTGCAGTAATTCATATGCACTGATTCTCTCGAAGTCTCCACTTACTGTCTTTAATATTTTGAAGGTGTACCTCACTTTTACCTACCTTGACCTCACTCTGTTCAGATATGTACCTGAGTGTTTCAGAGGCCTGGCCGAGGCAGAAACACACGGGCATATCAGCTTTTCTGCTGTTACACACTGTGCAAATAGCTTTGGAAGGAGTTCCACAACCATACCCTTATGTAGGAGTACAACACTGAAATACCAAAGGATGTAGCCATGTACTGGTAGCAAACGACTGTAACAATGCCATTGTACCAGTGCTGAAAAGACCTGTGCGTTGCACAGACAGAGAATAACAGCCTAATGTCTGGCTACCATCTGGATAGGTCCACAGTTGGGAGCTATGCAGACAGACTACTTGCCTTGCTAAACTAACAGGTACACAGCAACCCTTTAAGTCCAGCAAGATAATATTCACACAATAATACATAATGCTCTCTGTATGTCTGCATCCCCACCCAAATGTACAATATACCTGTGTGTTCAGGGTCTACCAAGGATGTAGGTAGGCATACTCAGTACTGGAATTGTCCAGTTTTCTTGAGCATCCTGTGCTAATGTCAACAATAAAAAAGCACAAACTGTGCAGAAGTGAGTACATTAATATTCACAGTATAGCAGTTCACAAACAGTTCATGTGCCAAATTAATACATCTCAATAACTACTTTTGTATGGCAGTTAATTGTATAAGTAGAAAAGAAACTACATACTCCCATGTATCTTGTGTTAGCATTTGTAGGGGTGAGTACAATTCTACACTGACAACTGTGTACTGGAAGTGGCAACATTCAGGTCTGAGTACAGCATTTAAATCACTGGCTACACCCCTAGCTTCAGATATAAGAACTATACCAATCTTCTGACTTAAACAATGGTGTCCACAGCAAACAAGCATGGGCCCCACTTTGGAAAGCTGAAAGGGCTACGCCTACCTGACTTAGCAATTTATAGCATTGGGTTGCTATGACAGTGAGTACTGCAATTACCACACAGCAGGCTGCATGCAATTACCAAATGGTGGCCACCAATTGGTGCAGAGGCCATCACATGCACATGTGCAGATACCTATAAAAGCAGGCTGTACTTGATGCCCACACATGCAATCATTCCATTACAGATACTGAGAGAGAGAGAGAGAGAGAGAGAGAGAGAGAGAGAGAGATACACACACCCACATCAACATCTACAGAAAAAAAAAAAGCCAAAGACGCACGGAACGTAATACTACCAACACATACAAAGGAAAGGTATGTAACAGATATGTATTTACTGGCATGTAGTATGTTTTTGAAGAGTACTCTACATACTTTGAAACATCCATATGTGGCAGCAGTACATATCTATGTACAGCTGCCCTGCATAACTACTGCCATGGACAAATCAGTGTGTAGCTGTGTGCAGTGGGACATAACTGTGACATATGTAGCTCAGCATTAAATGTCAAACATCTGATCCATGTTATCTGTGTTCTGTACAGTAGTGTGGAGAATGGCTGTTTGGGGGAGTAGCGCATACAGCTATATAAACATGGATGTGACAGAGTAACACATGCATGATAGTCATTTTAACGTGTAGCTTAGCATTGGCAACTGCTGTACCAGGCTAGTATGCTAATCTAGCATTTGCAGCTATATATACACCCTCTAATATTACTGTGTGCTCACATGTGACACCTGTTCATGTTGCAGCAAGGCCCAACAGGTCAGCCATGAGGTCCAGGGACTTACAACAGTGTGGACCTTGTGTGTGTGTATGGCACACACATACGGACAGATATATCTGTGTCAGATATATTAGCATCTGCACATGTGCATAGAGCAAGGGATATACTGCAACTGTTTATGAAGGGTGGACATATATATGTTGGTGAAGGTTGTTATGTGCATATTTGTATGTAGGTTGTAGTGTGTGGCAAACAAGGCAGCATACAGTGGTAGTATATGACATGTGGTGGTTAAACGCTGTGGGTGTGATTTGTTAAATTTGCAGTGTTGCAGCCAGTCAGGCCTGCTAAAGCTACATGGGCTGAGAACACCTTCAATGCATTTCGGACAAGACTGTGCAATATTATTACATAGCTGTATATCTCACAACCTTCGCATAATTGATATTCCCACCATGAAAGGTGGACTGTATATGTGCCTATATGTATATCTATATGTACACCAATGGTGAACTGTATATGTGCCTATATGTATATCTATATGTACACCAATGGATGTTTATATATATGTGTGTATATATATATATATATATATATATATATATATACATATATATATATATATATGTATATATACATATCTATATATCTATCTATATATATATATATATATATATATATATATATATATATATATCTATAGAGAGAGAGACAGACAGAGTCATATTTACTGCGACAGATGCCTGGTGACAAAGCCATGGCCTCAAGCTCAATGTCGAACATGCATTGGCATCCCTTTTGGTAAAAACTCTGTACCCATGAACTACCACATAGGTGGTAGTCTACTTAACACCGAAAGTGTGATAAGAGACCATGGGACACAGGAGGACAGTATTTAACCCTTTGATAATCACAGTGCCACACTAGTCATGTAATCTGTCTACGTGTCACACCTCATCACAAAAGGTGCGTCATCCAGAGAAAAAGAGGTCGGTGTTCCCCTCTACTCATCACTCATAAAACCCATAATAGAGTACAATGCCCCTTTTGGTATGTACCTCACAAGACATCTACAGCAACTGGAAAGGCCACAGACATACATCACAAAGAGTATTACCGGCCTCAAACAGATGCCCTATGCAGACCGTCTTACAAGACCACAGCTAGACTGTGTCGCATACCGCCTACCCAGAGGTGACCTCTGCCTAACATACAAAGCTATGTTAAACCCAGAGCTACTGGACATGCTCCACGTAAACAGATCACAATCCCTATGAGCTACATGCTCTAGGGACCTAAACCTTGTCACCTCAATAAACAGAACATGCTGGAGGGATAGATTCCTATCTCGGAGACATCCCATACTCTGGAACAAACTACCTATCAATAGCAAACAAAGCTCCTCATTAGCACTCGTCATGAATAATCCTGATGATTGGACGGGAGATAGGAAATACACCCTGGGAATCTCCTCTGTGGCTCTGCTTGACAGGGGCACATGAAATTAAATTACTTGGGTGTCAAAGGCCATGGTACCGTCTGGCTAGGCTTGTATAGGCCCTAGGGATAATAGCCTATTACCTACCTATGAACCGATACACACCTACATGTACTTGTTGCAATAATTGCTATGTGAGGTTGACTGAGTGTAATGATGAATGTGTTGGTGAATGTGTCAAAGTTGTGTATATGTGGGATAGCTTAGTGGGAAACTGTTTCTGTCATGGTATTTTGTGTCCTAGCTCTGATCCCAGCAAAAGATGTGTATGCTATTGCTAGGCAGAAAAAGCAGTATGGCATATGGTCTGACGTAGTCCCTTCGTGTTAACTGGGGTGTGCCATTGTAGGCTAAAGCAGTACATGTATGCTTATTGATTGGTACTGTGGGTGAATCCAAATCCCATATGAACTGTAGTACTACCTGAAGCTGTAGGCCTAAACAGCACAGTATGGTGTATGTCCACATTGCTTGGAACCACTGTTTTGTGTGTTCCCTGTAGTCCTCACAGATTACATACCTCAGGCATAAGGTTTTGTAAGTACTGACACACAGTACTGTATGATACACAGGTAAAGCTCATCTGGGTTGCCATACCTTTGTGTCTTGTATGTATGTCTGATGTGTGTGTGGGTATGCCTGTAACATGCCCTCGGTCTTATGTGTATTACAGGATATAAGTGCATATCTAGCAACATGTATAGTCTAGTACAGCGGTATGCCATCTATATTCACGAATGTGCACATATGTTAGGCAGGGATTTGCCATCAACAACTAGTGTGGTATACTGGTAATACTGTAACTGGACTTTACAATCATTGCAATGGATGACATATTTCTTTATGCATTAGCGTGATATATACCTCCTGTGGCTAGGTGGTGCATTGTGTCACATACAGTGTGCCATGTACTGTAGTATAGTCTTACATACTGGTTTCTCTTTGTTGCTGTGCAGAACATGGTTTAATATATAGAGCATGCCAGGCACTGTCAGGCAGTTGTGGGTTGAGCACTGATATGTGGTACTGAAAGTGTGTATCCTCTGACAGCCAGTAGGTTGCTATATATGGCAGTTCAGTGATATCTGTACTGAAGAATGTTAAGTGTGCCACATGACTTGCTCACACATATTGTTTCATTGTCTTCCAGGGTCATGGCTCACCATCACAACCCAACCTATAGTCCTGCTAAGGATGAAGTAATAACAACCAGTCTGGTTTAGCACTACACCCTGCTTTTCTCAAGAACCATCCAGGACCAGCATGAGCGGACTGCACTATGGCAAGATGTTGTCCGTAGGGTAAATGACATAGGCATGCATAACCAGATATATGAGCAGGTATGCCATCACTGCAGTGATTTACTTAGACATGTCTGGCAGCATGCGCCTGATGTCCGTAGACAACAGTTTGCCACAGGAGGTGGGGATACCATCCATCCCCCTCACCAGAGTGGAGGAGCTGCTCCTGAGCCTGGTGGCTCGGCCAACAACAACAGCAGACATGTATCATCATGGAGGCCGGAGCCATCCAGCAAGTTCACACGGAGCGTGCAGGTAACATAGCATATCTGTAGACTACTGTTACCTCTATTGGTAGATGTATATTTGAGATGGCGGGAGGGACCTGCAAGATAATTTCACACGGAGTTTACATGTTTTTCAGATTTGAAAGCAACAAAAAAAGACAAATGTCGGGTTAAAATTTTTCCAATTTAACATTAAAACACTGTCCCAAATTAATACATTAAAAATACGTATGGCAGTTAAGTTAAGTAAAAAAAATACATCCCCCTTTATCTTTGTTGCATTTGTAGGGTGAAAACTACATACCTTGTACTGGGTGGAAAATTAGGTTGAGTACAATTTAAATCACTGGTCCCCCAAGCCAAATAAGCTATCCCAACCCCATTAAAAAAGGGGTTCCCAGCCAAATCCCCCCCACTTTAAAACTAAAATCCACAGCAAAAGCTTTGGGCTTGAAGTGAAGCACCCCCAAGCATATGAAATTTGGTCCCAAATTGGTGCAACCACACAGAAATGTGAAATACCAAAAAGGGCATTTGCCCACACATGCAATCATTCCTTTAAAAAACTAAAGGGGGAAAAGGGGAAAAAAGAAGAGAGAGAGAGAGAAAAAACAAAACAAACAAAAAAAAAAAAACCAAACTAAAAACTACAAAAAATAAAAAAAAGTATTTACCAGATATTTTTTAAAAGGATTAATTTTGAAAATCCATTTTGGGGGCATCATATTTGAAAGCCCCTGCATAACTACTGCCATGGACAAATCAGTGTGTAGCTGTGTGCAGTGGGACATAACTGTGACATATGTAGCTCAGCATTAAATGTCAAACATCTGATCCATGTTATCTGTGTTCTGTACAGTAGTGTGGAGAATGGCTGTTTGGGGGAGTAGCGCATACAGCTATATAAACATGGATGTGACAGAGTAACACATGCATGATAGTCATTTTAACGTGTAGCTTAGCATTGGCAACTGCTGTACCAGGCTAGTATGCTAATCTAGCATTTGCAGCTATATATACACCCTCTAATATTACTGTGTGCTCACATGTGACACCTGTTCATGTTGCAGCAAGGCCCAACAGGTCAGCCATGAGGTCCAGGGACTTACAACAGTGTGGACCTTGTGTGTGTGTATGGCACACACATACGGACAGATATATCTGTGTCAGATATATTAGCATCTGCACATGTGCATAGAGCAAGGGATATACTGCAACTGTTTATGAAGGGTGGACATATATATGTTGGTGAAGGTTGTTATGTGCATATTTGTATGTAGGTTGTAGTGCGTGGCAAACAAGGCAGCATACAGTGGTAGTATATGACATGTGGTGGTTAAATGCTGTGGGTGTGATTTGTTAGGTTTGCAGTGTTGCAGCCAGTCAGGCCTGCTAAAGCTACATGGGCTGAGAACACCTTCAATGCATTTCGGACAAGACTGTGCAATATTATTACATAGCTGTATATCTCACAACCTTCGCATAATTGATATTCCCACCATGAAAGGTGGACTGTATATGTGCCTATATGTATATCTATATGTACACCAATGCTGAACTGTATATGTGTCTATATGTATATCTATATGTACACCAATGGATGTTTATATATATGTGTGTATATATATATCTATATCTATACATACATATCTATATATCTATATATATATCTATACATACATATCTATATATCTATATCTATATCTATATATATATATATATATATAGATATATATATATATATATATAGAGAGAGAGAGACAGAGTCATATTTACTGCGACAGATGCCTGGTGACAAAGCCATGGCCTCAAGCTCAATGTCGAACATGCATTGGCATCCCTTTTGGTAAAAACTCTGTACCCATGAAGTACCACATAGGTGGTAGTCTACTTAACACCGAAAGTGTGATAAGAGACCATGGTACACAGGTGGACAGTATTCAACCCTTTGATAATCACAGTGCCACACTAGTCATGTAATCTGTCTACGTGTCACACCTCATCACAAAAGGTGCGTCATCCAGGGAAAAAGAGGTCGGTGTTCCCCTCTACTCATCACTCATAAAACCCATAATAGAGTACAATGCCCCTTTTGGTATGCACCTCACAAGACATCTACAGCAACTGGAAAGGCCACAGACATACATCACAAAGAGTATTACCGGCCTCAAACAGATGCCCTATGCAGACCGTCTTACAAAACCACAGCTAGACTGTGTCGCATACCGCCTACCCAGAGGTGACCTCTGCCTAACATACAAAGCTATGTCAAACCCAGAGCTACTGGACATGCTCCACGTAAACAGATCACAATCCCTATGAGCTACATGCTCTAGGGACTTAAACCTTGTCACCTCAATAAACAGAACATGCTGGAGGGATAGATTCCTATCTCGGAGACATCCCATACTCTGGAACAAACTACCTATCAATAGCAAACAAAGCTCCTCATTAGCACTCGTCATGAATAATCCTGATGATTGGATGGGAGATAGGAAATACACCCTGGGAATCTCCTCTGTGGCTCTGCTTGACAGGGGCACATGAAATTAAATTACTTGGGTGTCAAAGGCCATGGTACCGTCTGGCTAGGCTTGTATAGGCCCTAGGGCTAATAGCCTATTACCTACCTATGAACCGATACACACCTACATGTACTTGTTGCAATAATTGCTATGTGAGGTTGACTGAGTGTAATGGTGAATGTGTTGGTGAATGTGTCAAAGTTGTGTATATGTGGGATAGCTTAGTGGGAAACTGTTTCTGTCATGGTATTTTGTGTCCTAGCTCTGATCCCAGCAAAGATGTGTATGCTATTGCTAGGCAGAAAAGCAGTATGGCATATGGTCTGACGTAGTCCCTTCGTGTTAACTGGGGTGTGCCATTGTAGGCTAAAGCAGTACATGTATGCTTATTGATTGGTACTGTGGGTGAATCCAAATCCCATATGAACTGTAGTACTACCTGAAGCTGTAGGCCTAAACAGCACAGTATGGTGTATGTCCACATTGCTTGGAACCACTGTTTTGTGTGTTCCTGTAGTCCTCACAGATTACATACCTCAGGCATAAGGTTTTGTAAGTACTGACACACAGTACTGTATGATACACAGGTAAAGCTCATCTGGGTTGCCATACCTTTGTGTCTTGTATGTATGTCTGATGTGTGTGTGGGTATGCCTGTAACATGCCCTCGGTCTTATGTGTATTACAGGATATAAGTGCATATCTAGCAACATGTATAGTCTAGTACAGCGGTATGCCATCTATATTCACGAATGTGCACATATGTTAGGCAGGGATTTGCCATCAACAACTAGTGTGGTATACTGGTAATACTGTAACTGGACTTTACAATCATTGCAATGGATGACATATTTCTTTATGCATTAGCGTGATATATACCTCCTGTGGCTAGGTGGTGCATTGTGTCACATACAGTATGCCATGTACTGTAGTATAGTCTTACATACTGGTTTCTCTTTGTTGCTGTGCAGAACATGGTTTAATATATAGAGCATGCCAGGCACTGTCAGGCAGTTGTGGGTTGAGCACTGATATGTGGTACTGAAAGTGTGTATCCTCTGACAGCCAGTAGGTTGCTATATATGGCAGTTCAGTGATATCTGTACTGAAGAATGTTAAGTGTGCCACATGACTTGCTCACACATATTGTTTCATTGTCTTCCAGGGTCATGGCTCACCATCACAACCCAACCTATAGTCCTGCTGAGGATGAAGTAATAACAACCAGTCTGGTTTAGCACTACACCCTGCTTTTCTCAAGAACCATCCAGGACCAGCATGAGCGGACTGCACTATGGCAAGATGTTGTCCGTAGGGTAAATGACATAGGCATGCATAACCAGATATATGAGCAGGTACGCCATCACTGCAGTGATTTACTTAGACATGTCTGGCAGCATGCGCCTGATGTCCGTAGACAACAGTTTGCCACAGGAGGTGGGGATACCATCCATCCCCCTCACCAGAGTGGAGGAGCTGCTCCTGAGCCTGGTGGCTCGGCCAACAACAACAGCAGACATGTATCATCATGGAGGCCGGAGCCACCCAGCAAGTTCACACGGAGTGTGCAGGTAACATAGCATATCTGTAGACTACTGTTACCTCTATTGGTAGATGTATATTTGAGATGTGTACTGTGTAGTTAGAAGATGTGGAGCCTGGTGTTGTGCAATACTGATAATTTGGAACATAATCTGTAGGCCTGTGACTGTCAACCATTGTACTACTGTAAGATTGCAAACCCACAGTAGCAATGCCACAGTTGTTGCCACTGACAAACTGTCTCATATCCTTGTAGGTCCCCTCTGGTGTGACGGCAAGGCAGCAGACCCATACTGGTGGGTGTGTTCTACATTTAATATTGCAAATAAAATGTGCATGTCATAGGTGAGATGTAGGCCATGTACACATGTAACACACCTACGCATAATGCATGCTGTGCATGTTTTCTGTGAGACTATGCACATCTCAGTAACGTGAGTTGCTGCCTCAAACACATGCAATACACAGAGCATCCCAAACAATTGTGGCTACACTGTAGTGGACATTGGATAGGCAGAGTCGATACACATGTACACAACATACACAACTTTGTCATACGCAGTACATGTTAATATGCTACACATGGCGTATTCAGACACCCGCTGTAAGGTCACACTCCAGTATCCCAAATGTCATCCACACAGCACACATAATATACCTGAGGGGTAGAGGCCTATCATGGGGCGGTGCGACACTCTTCAACACACAACACATTCATGTTAGGCAATGCTCCCTATTGGGCACCTTACAAACCCATGTAACAACTGGCTGTGAAATGGTGAATGTAGCCATGGTACTGCAGTTCAGGTACAGCATGATAGGTGCCGGTCTGGCACACATTAGTAGCCTTGAGTGACCACATGATACTGCATGATGATGATGGCTCAAGGTAGTACACCCCATCCAGTTACAGTAACCACAGTACTACACATAGCATTCATTGCTATACACCTCAATGTTGTGTGTGTGTGCAAACATATGCACCTATACACAATATGCATAGCAATCACCATTTGCACAAAGTGACACATATATGTCTTATAATGCTACTGAGTGTATAGGTCACATGACACACATTGGGTATGTGTGATGTTTAATGCTGCAGTTGTGTTGTAGCATGCCATGTCATGGCTGGCACTGGCATGTCCACAGTATGTTCTACACTCACCATAACCACTGTAAAATGGCTATGTTGAGCAATGGTATTCCACCAGGTATACATGCACCACTCATCCTGTGTGTATACATAGCATGCATGAGCTAAACCTGTGTCCACAATTATCTGCTAAAGACACAGATGCTCTAATCAGAAATGGATATCTATGTGACACACAGATACACATCCAGCCATGGTATGTATACTTGTGAGTGATGGTGCACAGGACATTGAAGAGCTTTTAATACTTGCACAGCAATGTTGTGTCCATGTACACATTGCATTCCATGGTGAGGCCAATCACTGAACAACAACACACATGCATCAAAGCCATGTACACTGTTATTAGCAACGACTATCTACACTCGCACTGCATGCTGTTGAGTAACACACATCCTGCATGCTGACACGTGTGATACTGTACCCCACTATCAACTGCCATTGAGTATGTTCTGTATTGCTGGTGGTGTGTGTGTGTGTGTGTGTCTGTGTGTGTGTGTGTGTGTGTGTGTGTGTGTGTGTGTGTGTGTGTGTGTGTGTGTGTGTGTGTCTGCTTTAGTGAGGAATGTATTTGTGTGCATGTGTTCTGACATCATGTACAGGTTGTAAAGTGTGTTTCCTGTCTTCCTCTCACAGGTGCTGAGGTTGGGCTGGTTCACTGCAGCAGGGAACCTGATGTCACTGACACAAATAGTGATAATGAGGATAGGTGTGTTGAGGCACAGGCATGTTTGCCAGGGTCTGTCATTGGGCCACCAATCGACAGTACACAAGTGTCCACCCCAAACATGCACACAGTCATACTGCCAATACATCCATCACCAATGTCCTTAGCTGAGGGACAGTGTACAGTCGGCATTGGCCTGGACAGTGTGGTATCTATGGCACATGCATCCCGACAAAGCAGCCATACCCAGATGTCTGGAATGGTACCACATAGGCAGATGTCCAGGGGTTCTCGTCGGAGCACTGCTGGTCATCATGCCCCTGGCAGATGTGCCACAGGTCTTACAACCTCATGCATGTTCCAGGCTGTCATGGAGGCACAGGCACGTATGGAACGGTACACCAGACAGGGACTAAGGGCACAGAGGGCACATAACACTGCTTTAAATTACAGTATCCATGACCTAGCAGGTTCCATCCATAATTACACTGAGGTCACTGATAGATGTTGGGGTGAAATATTAGATGTCCTCCGCAATGTCATGTCCATGTGTCAGGACAGTGCGGGATGGTTGAGACGTCGACGTGGATGTATGCCAGCAACATCAGCAGCTGGCAGTCACCACGGACATCCCTCAAGTCACAGCTGCTCCCATAGTGCCAGTACCAGCCCCAGCAATGTTGGGGGTGGGCTGTCCATAGACATCCTAGAAGACCACGTGCACGTGGCTCTGGCTAGTCCCAGCAGGGACCTGGGTCCAGTGTACATATGTCTACCTCTGAGGATAGTACCCAGTCTGGCTTAGTACCTGATACTGTCAGTAGCACCCCTGCCAGGCACAGGTACCGTATCCGTGGCCAGAGACGGTGATCTGTAAAGCCTGGCAGGTACAGTCTGTGGCTGTCCCACAAATCCCCGTATATGGCAGCCACATGGTGGAACTGTGTGCATGCAGACACACACACACATAAACCAGACACCTAGGGCTAACACATACCCGCACACATTACATCAACATTGGCCCATAGCAGTACTCTTGGCCCTCACACACACACACAAACACACATACATGTCGATTGTATGGCTCAATGTAGGCCTCTGGCAAACCAACAACACACCCTGTGCATATGATGAAACCTGTGCCACCTCCTGTCATCTGTAACATTGATGCAAGAACAGGCTAACATGGTGCTGATGCACAGGGTGACTTTATAGCAGTATAGCAATGTTAGCATGTTGTCAGCAGTAAAGTGTAATGATATCCTTGAAGATGTAGCTGAGCAGTCATGATGCATTAAAGCTATGATTGTCAATGTAGTATTGTTTACACCAGTGTTAATTCCAATAGTGTATTGTCCGCCCAAGTGCCACTTGGCTGATGTGTGTGGTATTGGCAGCATGTGTTAGAGAGTGGACAGTACGTGTGAGATGTGTGCAGCACAGATTTGCAGGTGTACATTTGTGAACATGGTGGAGGTGCACTGCCTGCATGTACGTGCATAGTGCACACATGGGCAGGGTGACATGCCCTGTATTACACAGTGTTAACACTCCATAGTTTCAATTGGTGGCCAGTATGCATTGTACTACATGCATTTTGGAACTTGGGTACACATGTGTGTATGACATGGTTTGACAGTGTGCTGTGGGTGATACTGTTACTATCTGTCATTGGTTTGCATTCTGGTAGTATACATAACCTCAACAGCCTGATCATAAACAATCGGAAGATGATGTCTTGACAGCTGACACACAGATGTAGGACACACAATAACATCTGGATCCTATAGGTACTATACTAAGACCTGTGGGAAGCCATTTGTGACTGATTTAGAGTCAGACATGGCACCTGCAACTCTGAACATGTGTGTTTGATCTGTGAGCCAGTTGGCCACCCATCCTGTGACATAGCTGTTAGTGTTCAAGCTGGTAAGCTTGTCCATGATGCCAGAGTGGGAAATGGTGTCGAAAGGCCTTAGTGAGGTCCAGGTGGGCTGTATGGACTACTTTCACCTCCATCTATGTCCTTGGTAACTGTTTCAAATAAGTGAACTAGATTTAGGAGGCAGGATCTGCCTTTAACAAAGCCAAGTTGGGTAGAGTCCAGTGTTTGGAGGTCCCCAATGTCTCTGTTTATGGGTTCCATGATAATTTGCTTCATAGCTTTGCAGACCAGGCTGAGTAGGCCTATAGGGCAATGGTTTCCAGGTTCTGTTGTGGCACCCTCTTTGTGGAGCTGGATGACTGTTGCTGTATGCCATTCTTTGGGTACATAGCCTGTGGTAAGGTTGAGTCTGGACAGTAAATGTAGGTGAGGGTGTAGTTCCTTTTGGGGCTGGTGTAAGATGTAGCCTGGGACACCATCCAGTCCCATTGATGCTGTGTTCTTAGCTTTGGAGAGGGCTGCTTTTACCTGCATGTCCATGAAGTCTGGGGCTCTGCAGTCTTCTGGGATGGACACAGGCCCTTTTGGGGGTGATGGGTGGGAGTTTGCACTGAACTTGTCCCCCAGGATGTGGGCAATTAAGTTGGTTCAGTGTATTTCTTGCCATTTTGCAGTAGCTAACAGCATATTTGGAAGTTGCCACCTAAATGTTTGGTATAGCTAACGAAGGCTTTGTAGGTGTTATTCTTACATTCCTTGGCAATCTGTCTTTAGAAACTGGCCTTGGATTATTTTATGAGCAATCATTGTTTCTTCCTAATAATGATCAGTGATGCCTTTCCTTTTGTGAAGTTTGCTCTATCATGTTTTCATTTCCTCCTTCTATTGTATAGCTTATTTATGGGCGACGACCACCAGATTGGTTTCTTATTTTTGGAAGAGTGCATATTGGTTTTATTTGGGATGTCTCGATCTATGCATCCCTGTAGATGCTCATAGAATGCACTTGTAAATGATTCGGCAGATTGTATAGCATTATCCTATAGCAAGGGGGCTTTGGAACTTTCCACTTTGGTCTTCAGAAGTGTGCAGTTTGCTTTTGAAAATGTCTTCACAGTGGTTTCCTTGACTGGGGGGGGGGGATGTGGATGTCCAGTGTGATTACTTTATGATCTAAGATTACCAGCGAGGGGTTTATCTCTGTTGTAGAACACTGGTACCCCATGTTGGTGATGATCAGGTCCAGTATGTTGTCACCTCTAGTGGGCGTGGTGACCAGCTGTTCCAGGGTGTTTGAGTTTTTATACTCTAGGAAACATTGGGCAAAGGACGTTGTACACGAGTAATCCTCCCACTCAATGTTTGGGTAGATGTAATCTCATATAATGGTGTTTGATAGGACTTTTATATTTTCTACTGTTCTCAGGAATACTGACTGAGGTTCCTGAGACAAGGTAGGTGATCTGTAGCAGGCTACAATCTGATAAGCAGCTTTGCCCAATGTTAGTTGCACTTGCATGGTCTCCAAGGCCTCATGCTGTGCCACTAACCTGAAGGTGTGGGTATCCATAAGGTAAATGGATACTCCCCTTCCTTTTGTATTTCACTCGTGGTTTTGGGGCCGAAGATCAGAGGGATTGTGAGTGTTTTACGTGGAGCATGTCCAACAGCTCTGTGTTTGACATAGCTTTGTATGTTAGGCAGAGATCACCTCTGAGTAGGCAATATGCGAGAGAGTACAGCTGGAGCATTTTGAGATGGTCTGTGTATGGCTTGTATTTCAGGCCGTTAATGCTCTTTGTGAGGTATTGCTGCAGGCTTTCCAGTTGTTGTAGATGTCTTGTGAGGTACATAGCAAAAGGGGCGTTGTACTCTATTATGGATCTAGTGAGTGATGAGTAGAGGGGAACAATGTCCTCTTCTATTCTGCATGAGACACCTTTTGTTGATGAGGTGTGCCACATAGAAGGATTTCCTGACTACTGTGGGGATGTGATTATCACAGGTGTGTCCACTGTCCACCTGTGACCCAAGGTCTCTTATCACACTTTCAGTTTTAAGTATACTACCGTCTATGTTGTAGTTCATGGCTACAGAGTTTTTACCAAAGGGGATGACAATGCACTTTTTGGCATTGAGCTTGAGGCCATGGCTTTGACACCAGGCATCTGTCTCAGTGAGGCCTTTTTGTAGGATGTCCACATCTTTAGTATTTACAATTATGGCTCCTAGTTTGCAGTCATCTGAAAACTTCATTAGCCACAGACCTTCCATGTTAAACTTTACTTCAGGGGAGTAGATACAAACCAGGACAGGACCCAGGACTGAACTCTGTGGTACTGCTGCAGGCTTTCCAGTTGTTGTAGATGTCTTGTGAGGTACATAGCAAAAGGGGCGTTGTACTCTATTATGGATCTAGTGAGTGATGAGTAGAGGGGAACAATGTCCTCTTCTATTCTGCATGAGACACCTTTTGTGATGAGGTGTGCCACATAGAAGGATTTCCTGACTACTGTGGGGATGTGATTATCACAGGTGTGTCCACTGTCCATCTGTGACCCAAGGTCTCTTATCACACTTTCAGTGTTAAGTATACTACCGTCTATGTTATAGTTCATGGCTACAGAGTTTTTACCAAAGGGGATGGCAATGCACTTTTTGGCATTGAGCTTGAGGCCATGGCTTTGACACCAGGCATCTGTCTCAGTGAGGCCCTTTTGTAGGATGTCCACATCTTTAGTATTTACAATTATGGCTCCTAGTTTGCAGTCATCTGAAAACTTCATTAGCCACAGACCTTCCATGTTAAACTTTACTTCAGGGGAGTAGATACAAACCAGGACAGGACCCAGGACTGAACCCTGTGGTACTGCACTCATCAATGGTCCAAAGTCATACTTGGAGTCTGCTACTTTCACAGTGTGTGTTCTGTCAGTCAGCCAGTTGGCAACCCATCTTGTGACATAGCAATTTATACCTAGTTTAGTGGGTTTATCTATAATTCCAGAGTGGGGGATGGTGTTGAAAGCCGTGGCAAGATCTACATAGGCTGTGCGAACCACCTTACCCTTGTCTACAGTTCTGGTGACTGCTTCAATGTCATCTATCACGTTTAGGAGACATGATCTGCATTTTACAAACCCAACATGGTTGTGGTCCAGAGTCTGGAGATTACCAATGTCTTTTTTTATAAGTTGTATGATGATACATTCCATGGCCTTGCACAGCAGGCTCATCAGGCTAATGGGGCGCTAGTTCCTGGGGTCCGTGGTGTCTCCACCCTTGTGTAGTGGGATAACCATCACTTTGCACCATTCAGCAGGCACAAAGCCTGAGGTGACGCTATGACTGAACATGGTACGTCGGTGTGGTGCCTGTTCGTTCTGTAGTTTGTGTAGAACACAGCCTGGGAAGTTATCTGGTCCCATGGATGCTGTGGTACTTGCTTTGGAGAGTGTTTTTTTATCTGTGCAGCTGTGATGACAGCAACTTTGCAGTCTTCCATTATAGAGATGTGCTCTTTCATGGGTGAGAGGGGGGTAAAGTTAGCACTGATCCTATCTGCCAGGATGTTGGCAATATCAGTTGGGTCTGTATATTTAGTGCCATTGAGCTGTAACTCAGAGCAGATCTGAGTGTTGCCATGACATGGACCTGTCTGTTGGGCAGAGATCTCCTGAGTAGACAGTATGCAACAGAGTACAGATTGAGTTATGGGGCATGGGGCAACTGTTTGAGGCCAGTAATCCTCTTGTTGAGGTACTTCAGTGGTCTTTCCAGCTGCTGAAGGTGCCTAGTCAGATTCATCGCAAGTGTGTTGTGGTACTCTCTGACGGGTCTGATGACTGATGAGTAGAAGGAACCTCCTTTGACCTACATCCAAAGACTTTGGCAGCTTGTGGGAACACATAGCATGATTTTCTGACCACTTTGTGAATGTGTTTCTGGAAGTAGAGATTATCCATGTGTCCATAAATCCCTTATTATCACCTCCATATTTAGGGTGTTGGCACCTATGTGGTATTTGTATGACTGTAGCTCGAGGCCATAATTTTGACACCACATCTGTCTAACTGAGACCCTTTTTAAGGATGTCTCTGTTATCCCAAACATCGATTATGACAACTTTTTGGCAGTCATCCACAAACTTTGCTAAACATAACCCTCGTGTGTGTGACTGTATTTCTGAAAAGTATACACCAGACAGGAGGGGTCCCAGGACTGAGCCATGGGGGACAGCAGTTGTTACCAGCTTGTACAGGAGACCACAATTCTTACCTTGTGTGATCTATCTGTGCCCCAGTTGGCAATCCATCAGATGGCAGACATATTTATGCACAGGTTGTTGATTTTGTGGATATGACACGTGTCTGTGATGTTGGCAAAGGGCTTTTAAAGGTCTATGTGGGACGTGTGTAGCTCATTTCCTTGATGTATGTCTTGGGTGACTGCCTTGAAAAGAGTCTAGCAGGTTTGGGCACCATGATCTGCCCCTGACTAAACCAAAATTGGTAGGGTTGGGTGTTTGTAGGCTCCCAATAGCTCTGTTTATGAGTTCCATCATGATGGACTCCATGGCCTTGCAGATCAGGCTTCATAGGCTTATAAGACAATAGTTCCCATGGTCGGTTGTGCACAAACACTTGTGGAGTGTGCCAAACGTTGTTGTAACACATTCAACAGTTTCATATCCTGTACAGAGGGTGAGGCTCAACAGACTGTTCAGGTGCAGGGTCTGTTTGTTCTGGAGTTCACTTATGACACAGCTAGGAAAACAATGTAATCCCATAGACACCGTGTTTTCAGGTTTGAAAGGAGCTGTTTACCCATTCTATATGTGATATCTGTGCTTTCACAATCTTCAGGTATGATGATAGAGCCTTCTGTCGGTGAGAGGGGGGTATGTATGTATGAACCTGTCTGACAGGATGTTGGCAATGTCAGTCATTTACAGTTTGCACTGACTCAGGACATATATGACTGTACATTGCTATTTATGACATAGCAAAAGGAAGCATCATGGTTCTCTATGGAGTCCTTCACAGATTCTTTTGCCAGAACATGGACTGGATAATGTTTGGAGTGCACATTGTTTATTGATGATACTGATTGCAGGTTTATTGATCTTCTTTGCTTTTTCACTTTCTGTGAACAACTTAAATACTTGTGGTATATAGTTTGATTATGACAGGTTTCCAATATATTACATGTGTCTGTTTTCATATAACTGTGTGCACAAGGCAGGATTGGTGAATAGTGACAGGTTCCTGGGGTAAAACATGCAACTGCCAGATATGTGTGGCCCACTGCTGTACTCAGACATGGCCTAAGTGTGTGAGCATGCCCAGTATGACCTTTCAGTATGTTGTTGCTTGACATTTGCTTTGTTTATTTAAATCTGTGAGCATGCCCAGTATGACCTTTCAGTATGTTGCTGACTTGAAATCCACTACATTTGTTGAAGTGTGTGAGCACGCCCGGTATAAACATTTATACTATATGTGTGTGGAAAATCAAGTTGTATTTTTACTGCAGGGCTCACCTTTGTGTCCTAAATCAACAGGGATCATGCTGTGCCTGCAGGGCTTCCATGAGACACTTTGCATAGACTTATCAACATTTCTACATACAGGGGGGGCAGCTATTCTTTGTACATTTCTACCCGGGGGCACACCTGATTGTTACTGTGGGTGTACATAGGATGAGGCATTCACCTGACACTTATACACATTTGCTAGGCCTGCACTATGTAAGGTACATCATTTCAGTCTGTACCATTGCCTATCATACTGGCTTGAGGCATACTACTGTACTACAGATCTTAGCGTCCAATGTCACGTATATTAGATTGCGACTTCATAGCCTATCCAACCCATATCACACCGCCTGGCCTGCTGTTCTCTGTCTACATAGGCCTGTGGGGGGAGGTTACCCATATGCCTCTTTAGGGGCATAATACAGCATTTCTTTGTGTTTGCATTAGTGTACAAATGTCCTGCTGTGTCTGTGCCAGTGAAATGCTGTCATGGCTTAGTGGTTCAGTACTGTGACTATAGTGCACAGTATCCTGGGTTCGAGCCCTGTCACTGCTTTTTATTTTCATGCTGGGCAGACCAGACACCTTAAGGAACAGTAAAGCAAATATGAGCATGTTTACCTGACTGTGCTCAACTTTGCCTGACTTTGCCCGACCTTGCCCAAAATTGCTCATCGTTGCCCGACGTTGCACTAGTTAGCATGGGCAATTTTGTTTACATATATTAAATAGTGGTAAAAGCTGCTTAGCACTGCTTTATATTGCTTAAAAATGGCAATCATTTCTCAGGTGGTGCTGCAGGGCTGCCTATGACGGATGCACATAGTAAACTCCCTATACATGTTTGAAAACAGGTAGTGTCAAGTTAGGCATCCCTTTTATTTTATGTGTGAGTCAGAGAGAGGTATCATTTCCAGGGTTCCTACTGAGCCAGTGTATGTGCTATGCGTTGCCTCTTTGCCAAGGCCAAGGCATACTGGGCACGCCTCCTTCTGCCTACTGGGGCAGGCTCAGGTTGTTCCTCCTTCGAGTCACGCTCTGCCTGTGATGGCCTTGGCAATGGTGGGGGGCTGTTTGGCCCTGTCCCATGCTATTCCTGCTGCAGCTGTTTTCGCAGGATCATATTGTGTAGCACGGCACATACCATGACCATTTGGGTACATGTAGTTGTTGAGTACTGCAAGGCTCCACCAGATGTGTCCAGGCACTGGAACCATGACTTGAGCATCCCAAACACATGCTCGATTACATTTCGTGTTTGTGCATGTGCCTCATTATGGAGTTCTTGTTCAGGTGTGTGTGCATTTCTGATGGGTGTCATCAGCCACGGCTCCAGTGCATATCCAGCATCCCCCACTAGGTGACCGTGAGGGATGTCCCCATTGGCAAATGTCTGGTACAGCTGCGTCAGATGCCAAATATGGGAATCATGGTAGCTTCCAGGGCAGCCAGCACACACATTCAGTATTATGCCCTTGGCATCACACACGACCTGGCAGTTAATGGTGGGGAAGTCTTGCGGTTGATGTAGGCCCTACGCCGCTCACCGGCTGGTGCTTTGATGTGTACATGCATGCAGTCTATTTCACCCACTACCTCAGGGTATTCCATTATTTTCTGGAAAAGATGCATATTGCAGGTCAATGCCTCATGAGAATTGGGGAAATATACATGATCACCGCACATGTGCTGACATGGCATTCAGGAACTGATGCAGTACCCTGGATGCTAATGCCTGTGAAATCCCCATCATATCACCAGTTGGTCTCTGGAAGGTACCTGTTGCTAGTATTCTTAGGCCAACACATACCTTGGTTTCCACTGGGATGGGTTCCCCTCTGTTGGTTCTGTGTATGAGGCGTGGCCTACACAGCTCAACAATTTGCTGCAGGAGGTCTCTGTCCACTCTATAGGGCTCCACTTTCTCCAGCTTATGTAGCCCCTGGTAGGTTACCCTGGGTCTGTACACTCTTCTCCGTCTCCTCACTGTGGGTTGCTCAGCAGCATTCACAATGGCACCTCTCTCAGCATCTTGCACATGTTGGCTTATAATAGCAATGGCAGCCCCTAACATTTTTTTGTCTGAGTTAAGCTTTTTAAGTTTTCACTCTTTGTATACTGCAGTGTTGCAGTATTTTTGAGAAAAACATGGGGGAATGTCATTTGCAGAGGTTTCAGTGCTGGGCTGGGCTACTGTACTGCCAGTATAATTGGCTGATGACGATTTATTTCACCTGGCAGCTCTGCTAGTTCTCCTTGGTTAGCTTCCTACTACTTCTTTTCCTTCCTTTTCCCTTTCTGTTTCCACAAGGGGCAGCGCCATGCAAACACATGCGCACAAGCGCAGATGCGCACACACAGGCTTACACAGGCTTACAGGCGTGCACACACGTGGACACAGTGTAAGCACGTTTGCAAGAAATTTCAGATATATCCACGGCGTACACCTTCGGTTTCTGGGTTTCAGCTAGGACAACTGTAGACACGCCTTTTGCAATCCTGAGCAACTCATGTCAAACACAAGCCACTCTGCTCCAATAAGCTTACAGTCTTTCAGACATACCCCCTCATGATGTCACCTATCTTCTACTCTACTACTCTCCTAATCCTACACTTACACTCTAGGGACATGGTTTACATGCCAGGGAAAATTGGGATTCACTATCCTTATCCTCATTTGCATAGGATTGCCTACTAATGCTTGGTTACATCTCTCAAACTGAGCTTCCCCCCTTAGCAACCACTATTCAGTAGCCATGTTGTCTTCAGCCTGCCATTCTCCTGCATGGGAGAATAATCTTTTTATTAAACATGCCTAGTTTAGGCTATTTTTTAATTAGTTTCTGGTTTTTAAAGCGCCACACATTTGCACGGCACTGCGCTATGCTTAAACATCGGAGATCGGGGAAAAAAATAAAAATTAATTTATATTAATTTTCAACCTAAAAAAATGCCAAAGGCCTTATATTTGGCCATTGGCATGCTTCCTCAACTGGATGCATCCTTTATTTGGAGCTGTCATAGCTCCGTTTAGCTATTTGCAGAACGGTACTCAGTTACCAACGGAGTACATTTCTGCAAATAACACTGCTCTTCCACGGACGGGTTACTGGTTCCTGGATCGCACATTTACCTCATTTGCACACATTTCAGCAGCAAATGAGGTAATTTGTATACCATAACACTGTCCGTGCAAGAGTAGTTTTAGAAGCTCTCATGCACGCCCCTGCCGGCTATTGCTGAATCGCTCGGCAGACATATTGCCTGTCTGACGTCTTATACTACTCTTAGACTCCATGCAAGCCTTCGTGAATCCAGCCCAGTGAGTTATTAAATATATACAGACTATATTAGTATAGTAAATAGGGGAGAATTTAGAAAGGGAGACAAGATGCAATGAAAATAAATAATGAGAGAAGAGAGAAAGAAAAGAGAAAATGAAGACAAAATACACATACTATATATGTTGATTTACAGTATAAATATTGTATGTGCTATATAACACTCCTTCTGTGAAAGAAAAGTACCTTGTTTTACATACCTGAGGTAATGTGAAAACTCACGTGTCATCTATTTTCAAAAAATATAGATAAAGATTCCAGTAGTTAGTTACCTTTGTTTTAAAATTCCAAACAGTAAAACTGGTCCTTTAAAGTAATGTTAAAACAATTCATATCATAGCAGATGCTTTGAGAGATTTAGCTGTAGCAGTATCAGTCTTTTGCTTCTTCTTTTTGACATCTGTCCAGACATTTGTTTCTTTTGTTCTCTTGAGAGAAGGTAACATCCAATTCATATCTTCTGGTAAAGTAATCACATTATTAGTTTTAATAAATGAAGAGGCTTCCTCTAAGTCAATAAAAGTCATCATCTCGTTGGCATACAGTATTCTTATCTTAGCTGGATAAGCAAGTTGTGCCTTGATGTTATTTTGTTTCAGAAACTTTATCATTGGCCCCACTTTTTTCCTTTGTTCCATTATTCCAGATGAATAGTCGTTATCAAATCTTACCAGGCTCTGTTTGTGTTTTAGAGGTGCCTTCCTCCAAGCAGATCTTAAAATCAGTTCCTTGTCCAAGTATGAAAGAAATTTGATAATTATTGACCTAGGAGGAGAGTTTGAGTTAGTGGCAGGTTTCCCAAGAGCTCTGTGCACCCTTTCAATGCCAAAGAAAAGTCCTTTTTTTTAATTTAAAATTTCAGAGATCTAGCTTGATAAAAAGGAAACAATATCCTCACCTTCTGTGTTTTCAGGTAATCCAAAAACTTTCCAAGTCATCTACTTTATTAACCAACCAAGTGTTTTGTTTAAGAAGCAGTTCTTTCTGTGTTTCCTCTTCCTTAAGTCTGCTTTCTAAATCATTTAGAGAAACCTCTATTCCTGTTATCCTTGTCTGGTATTGTTGTAGCATTTCCTTGGGGGTGTCAGCCTTTTTGACTGCTTGTTTTAAGATTTTCTAGGTTCTGTTTAAAATCATCCATCTTCAAAGACAACTCCTGCAGGGTAGATGTCATCTGTTGTAGTTCCTTCTTTAAGGCAGCATCCTGGTAAGAATTCCTTTAGTTGTTCATTTTAACAAGTGAATATATCTCCAAGCTTTCTGACAGGAAATTATTTGTAAAACTTCACCAAAGTTTCTAATTATGTAAATTAGTCCTTTGTCTATAAGATTTTATACTTTGAAGAAAAAAAAGAATGTTTTTTCTTGTCTTATTTAACTAAATATATGGAACTCTGATATACTGCTGCTTTCAGTTAGCCATTCAGGCTCCGCCCCCTGTTAATCAAATTGTGATATCTGGAAATAGAGGAATTGGGATAGTAAGCGTGTCTGTGTTTGAAAGGTATGAGAAGAGTGATTGAGTCACTGTAAAGTTGTGGGATAAAGTTGGTATATGTATGGGAATGATGGTAATGGGAGGGTAGAGTAAGTGTTGGAGAGTGGAAGTGTCTGATGTGGTATGAGTGGAGGGAGGTGGAGCTGTGGGTGAGGTAAAGAAAGTAGAGTAAAAGAATATTGGTTAATAAAGAAGTAGTAGAGACACACAGTGGTGGGTAGAGAGGTGGTCAGTAGAGCTAGGTGTAGGAGGGGGGTAGAGTGTGTTGGAAGAGTGTGATAATTGGACTATATAATGGAGAGGGTGGGTTTGAGGAAGTAGGGTTAAGAATTAAGAAAGAAGATGTGGATAGGTTGAGGGGAGTAGGGGGTGTGGCTTGGATTGGTATAAAGGTAAAGAAGATGGGGTGGGTGGCAATGGGGGTATGGTAGGGGAGTGGACTGAGCCTGAGTGAAACAAAGGGTGAACAGAGCAGGCTGGGGCAGGTCAGTGAGGCAGAGCAATACAAACGGGTCTGCAGAAAGCTATCAGCTGTGGAATACCATACCATAGGTCAGTGTAATCCAAGAGACAAGTTAAAAAATGTTACACTGATTGGGTATGATTTATGTACTTTTACTACTGTAGAGTTACCACTAATTAAAATGTACACTGGCTATTTGGATAACAGGTATGAACTTTTCCCCTTTCTCGGCTAAAGGAGGAGCTTGGGGGTGTGGGATACTATGGATATGGCACTCCTATTTAGTGTGCATGACACTGAAGTTATCTGAAGCAAAGCTAGCTGTATAAATGGACAGGATAATAAAATAGAAAAGTTGTTATGATGTACACTGCAGATGCTTCTTGTATACTGCTGTTGATTCGGACTCTGAGTTGTTTAGCCAGCAGTTGTCAGGGGACCAAATTCTGGTCTGGTCCCCTGACAGTGTCCAAGATGCAGGAACCTTTACAAATGCAGTCTATGAGCACCTACAAGGATGCATGGATCGTGCCATCCCTAGCATAACCAAGACTCACTCCCCTAAGAGAAGGAAACCAGTCTGGTGGACCCCTGCCATAAACAGGCTATACAACAGAAGGAGGAATCTAGTTCAGAAAAAAAGCAAATCCCAAGAAGGAAAGACATCCCAGATCAGTATCAGTAAGAAATTAAGGTCCCTCATAAAATCATCCAAGGCTAACTTCAAAAGAAAAATAGCCAAGGATTCGAAAGATAACCACAAAGCCTTCTTTAGCTATGTCGAGTCTAAGTGGCAACTCGCAGATATGCTCAGAGCTAGTGCAAAATAGCACAAAATATACTGAACCTAATGATATTGCCAACATCTTGGCAGATAGATTCAGTGCAAACTTCACCGCCCTCTCACACCCAAAAGGGCCTGCAACAACACCAGAAAAGTGTAGTGTCCCGGAAATCACAGACGCACAGGTGAAAACAGCCCTTTCAAAAGCCAAAAGCACAGCGTCAATGGGGCCAGATGGTGTCCCAGACTGCATCTTGCATGAACTACAGAATGAACTAACCCCCCACCTAAACACACTGTTCAACCTCAGCCTCCCCACAGGCTATGTGCCCATAGAATGGGGCACAGCAATGGTTATTCTGCTCCACAAAGGAGGGGCCAAAACTGACCCTGGTAACTAACACCCCATAAGCCTGACTAGCCTGGTCTGCAAGGCTATGGAGCACATCATCATGGAACTCATTAACAAAGACATCGGGAACCTAAACACTTGACCTGACCCAGTTCGGCTTTGTTAAGGGCAGATCATGCCTACTAAACCTGGTTGACTTCTTCGAGACAGTCACCAAGGCCATAGATGAGGGGAAGGTGGTTCACACAGCCTACCTTGACCTCACCAAGGCTTTTGGCACCATTCCCCACTCGGGAATTATAGAAAAACTCACCAGCCTGAACATAAACTCCTACGTCATGAGATGGGTTGTCAACTGGCTTACAGACAGAACTCACACGGTATGACTAGCGGCGTCCAGGTCCGACTCTAAACCAGTCACAAGTGGTGTCCCACCAGTCCTGGGACCCCTACTGTTCGGCATATACTTCTCAGAAGTACAGGCAAACACAAGAGGACTATGGCTAACCAAGTTCACCGATGACTGCAAACTGGGAGCCATAACTGACTCTCCGGCTGACACAGACATTCTCCAAAAGGGCCTTACTGAGACAGACACCTGGTGTCAAAGTCATGGTCTCAAGCTAAATGCCAAAAAATGCATAGTCATCCCATTTGGGAAAAACAAAACATCCATGAATTACCACATAGGTGGCAGCCCCCTTAATACAGAAGAGGTAATAAGAGATCTGGGGACCCAGGTATATAGTAATCTCTCCTTTGACAATCATATTGCCAAAGTAGTTCTATATAGCCCATCTAATTACTAAAGGGTTCGCATCTAGAAATAAAGAGGTTATAGTGCCCCTCTACTTGTCACTCATCAGGCCCATCATAGAGTAGAATGCCCCATATGGGATGTACCTCACACAACACTTCCAACAGCAGGAAGGACCACAAAAGTACCTCACTAAGAGGATTACTGGCCTCAAACATATGTCCTATGTAGCCCGACTGGAAAAACTCTGGCTGTACTCAGTGGCATATCGTTTACTCAGAGGTGAGCTCTGCCTGACTTACAAAGCCATGTCCAACTCAGAATTGATGGGCATGCTCCACCTAAAGAAATCCAAGTCACTGCGAACCACTTGCTCTAGTGAGCTAAACCTCACCACAACAATAAATAGAACATGCTGGAGGGATAGATTCCTGTCACAGAGACTCCCCATGCTTTAGAACAAAATTCCTAACTACATTAGACAGAGTCCCTCACTAACACTCTTTAAGAGAAACCTTGACGAGTGGATGGGTAACAGAAAATACACCCTTGGGATCACTTCATTGGCTCTTCTTGACAGAGGCTCAGTTAATTAATCAATGGGGCAGCAAAAGCTAACACACTCTGGCTAGGCTTATAAATGCCCTCGGGCAGATAGCCTAGTACCTACCTATGAAACTATGATGCAGGGGATGCAGTCCACTGTAGACAGGGTAATAAGGAACTGTAAGAGAAGAGTAGAATAAGTACTAGTTGAAGAGGGAAATCAGATAACAGCTTAGCAGTAAGCAGATAACCAATTTAAGTAGTTAAACAATTCTCTACTAATATATAAATACAACATGACAAACTGACCACATAAATGCTAGCTGGGGATGGAGATAGGATTATGGATAAGTTTGTGAGAGCTTAGATCAGTTATTGGATATGAGTGGTGGATGTACTGTGAAGTGAGTGAGAGGGGAGAGGCTAGAGATAAATGAAATTGATGTGGGGGTGGGTGGAAATCGGGGTAGGGTATTGGAACGGAGTGATCCAGGGGAAAGCGAGGGTGAACACAGCAGGTCCAGCCTGGACACTCTGTGCAGCCATCTTCAAAAACAATCAGTGAGGTAGTAAAACCAGTGAAAAGCAAAATGATATGTTACTTAAAAGTAGGGTTTTAAAATGGAGTGGAATGCCTTTAACAATGAAACGTAACTTAGATGGAGTGAGCACAGAAACAAAAATGCTTACTGCATGGCTGTTTGGTGACTATGGATAGTCTACTGTGCAATAAGAAAAATACTGCTAGTGACTAGCGTCATTATCTGCAGATGCAGAAGTATGAGATCAGCCAAAAGCTGCTCCCAGAATCAATGGGATAGTTTATGTTTAATGTACATTTAAAATGCTTGTGGCACTGTTTGTGAAATACAAGATGATTAGAAACCAATCAGTGAACCTTAAGAAAAGGTATGTTACTTTGCATAGTCACTCTACGTTATACTGTTAAACTAAGGTAAGTGTAGAAATTTTATAATTTTAACCTGAATTTCTTAAAAGGATATAGTATTTAAGCTGGGGTTAGGTACAGATGAAGAGGAGAGGTAATGGTATGCTATTTTGTAGATTTAAGTTTTTCTCAAAAAAAATAGACATGGATTTGGGGCTGGGGAACACTTACTGGGGAGGTTTATGCAGCTGCTGCTTCCTGGTGATGAGCTCATCAATACAGTGGTTTGAATAAGGAACTATACAGCAGAATGTACTAACACACTCACTAACACTTGTTTAATTTAGTGCAGTTAAGGTATTTTACTGTCTAGACACTTGGAAGTTAAGCACCTACATTAGTTTTAAGTCTCTTTAGTTATAGTACAGTGTCCATGGGGTGCCTGGTGCCTGAGTGAGGTATTTTTGAGATTTCCACTTCTTGTTATGAGGGGTGGAGACCCACTTGACCCGAGGGGTGGCTTAGTTTACTGAAAGAAAAATAAAAGAATGTAAAAGAGCATTAGGTTAAGGCAGCACACACTGTGTGGCCAGTCGCCGGCAATGGTAGGGCTATGACTAGTAAGTAATAGCTGTGTTAAGGCTGTAAGAGTCAGGGGAAGAGCATACAGTATCAAGAAAGGTTACAGCCTGGTAAAATAAGTTAAATCATGCATAGGAAAGTTATAGAAATGAAACTATTGTGTGCAAGTGTGTCAAGTAGGAAGAATTAAGCTGTATAAGACTGGCCTTTGTTTAACAGTACTCAGCAATAAAATATGACAGAATGCATTGGATCAAGTGTTAAAGGGAATGTGCAATACTACCTGGGTGATATGCTGGTAAAAGATCTCAATGTTGAAGAACAACTGAGTAATCTGAAATACTTTCCAGGCATGATAAGGGATATAGACTCAAAGTCTACATAGAACTGTGACTTTTTCAAAAAAGGAAGTATTAGATTTTAAGCTTTCTGATGAATGTTAAGGACAGAAGAAATCACTAGATAATGTAAAGTTTGTGCTAAAGGTACTACGTCCTAAAATGTGTCATAAATGTGATGATGCCTAACTGTTGTGAATTAGTGTGATCTTTTGTGAATTAATATAATCAGTTATTGCCTAATGTTTTAGTGAAGTTACACCTGATGGGCGTTTTACTTCAGAGTGGACCTGCCTCAATGTGAATAGCTACAAAGAAACCGTTAGACTTACAAAAGATGAGGGGCAGTGTTAAGATTACACTGGTTAGGAGCACTCATTTGCAATGATTTTTTAAACAATTTTCACAGGAATATTTCAACTATAGTACCGTTTTAGCAGTAATTTGATAAGTTTTAATACTCTTAATTTTTTCTTAGTTTTATTTGAGAGGAAAACATGCAGAACAACATTTCCTGTTAAATCTACTTAAGAAGACAACAAAGAAGATGAAGAGAACAACACATTTCAAAAGCTTCACTTCAGATCAGAATATAAAAAGAGACTGACTGAATCTTACTTCTTCAATTCAAGAACTGACTTTCAAAATGGATAAACTGAGTAAGATGGATTCTGTAAAAGAGGACTGTAGCAAGCAATGTAACTACTGAGTGATATAACTCAAAACCAGGGCTTACAAATACGTAGCATAGAAAATGCAGTGAAGGATACAGAAGGGACATTTTAAGAGGGGAAACGGCAAACAGAATGCTTAAGTAAACAGTATAACTGGCTACTGGAGAAATTATGCAACCTAAAGATTGTAGGAAGGACACAGGATTTAAAAATTAATAGAGTACTGGAAAACATAGAAGGAGAAAATAAGATTTTCTTACATTTTTAAATTCCCAAAAGTTTCAATTTATTGAAAGAGCACAGATGCCTGTTTTAACACCAGAAGTGGCAACTAAGAGCTTTATTATTGTGAAATATATATCCACTTACACAAAGAACGTGTTCTGAAAACGTTTCTAGTACACAAATAAAACATGGAGAAATATAATAAAATTTGGCAATGACTATTTTTCAAAAGTTGTGGAAAAAGGAAAGTGTTTCTGACATTCTTAAAAGAGATGAATAAAAAATAGCATTAAATGCAGAATGCTTTTCCAGTAAAGAGTAAGCTCTTTTTAGCAGTGGGGGCAAAACATGTACTACACTGGAAGAAGGAATTATTTGCATAAAATGAAAAAAGAAATCTTCTGAAAGAAACCTTAGAAATAGAATGGAATGAAGCCTCCCTGAAAAGATGGGCTGAAGAAATGGTCAAAAATGCATGACTGATTCAAGGAAAAATACAAATAGACTACTATGCTTTTTTTCTTACAAATATCTGCACCACAGTTTTTCCTAAGTCATATATAGCAAACCTCACTTGCAATTAATACACTTAAAAAAAGATATATCCAAATGACAGAAAGTGCTATTATATTATATGGAAAATGTATATTTCTTTCTTTCACATAAAGTGTATTTCATTTGGCATAGTGAGGTAACCTTCATTATTCATTTAAACATATCATTAAATGGAGATGAACATAATGAAATAAACTATATGAAATATATATTTTAAGCTACTTTTAAAATATGTTCAGCTATAACAGTTCATGAATATTATATGTCTTATTTGCCTTACATTTTTCACTGACATATTAGAACTGAAAGATTTTATGTAAGTTTAGATAAATTAAATATAGCTCCCCATGTTACATTTTGTATTGTAATAACCATTTTTTATTACAAGAGTACTGAACTTCAAAGAACTCATGAAAAAAATATAATAGTTATTGCATATGCATTACATGTGGCGGCCATGGTGGTGCAGTGGTTAGCATTGTCACCTCACATCAAGAGGTTCTCCGGTTCGATCCTCGGCTGGGGTGCCTCCTGTGCGGAGTCTGCATGTCCTCCCTGTGGTAGTGTGGGTTTCCTCCAGGTGCTCCGGTTTCATCCCACATCCCAAAGACATGCTGTAGGTAGATTGGACACTCTAAATTGGCCCTAAGTGTGAGTGCATGTGTGTGCCTTCTGTGGAAGGTTGGGCGCCGGGCTGGCAACTCGACACTGTAAAACTCAACTGCCAATCATGGGCAGACAGGTGATCCACTGTGGCGACCCCTAACCTGGAAAAGCCGAAAGAAGAAGAAAGAAGATATACATTACATGGACAAGATAACCATGGATAAAGAGGAGATATGAAGACAAGACAAGTGTATCAAAATAAAAGAAATATGATGTATACTATCAAATATTGCATGTTTGGTACATTGCCTTGAAAGTTTTATGCTGATCATTAGAAAGAAAAAGTCATCTGAATATTCAAGCTGAAAAACTGGTATGTAAAAGGACAGTGAACTACTCTAGTTTGTTAACTACTTGAGATCTAACCCCAGCTAACTTAACCTGTCACAGGTTTTTAGTAACAGTCTAATTGTTTCTGTTCCTCAGCAAAACAAAAAGTGCTAAAATAACTTGGCAGCTTGTTGTTCCATCTTGTATAATTTCTTATTAAATCATATTTATACTCTAATGCCGCATCTTCCTTGAAGTATCAAAATACATTACTGAAATGTATGGCTCAGTAATATATTTTCTGAAATGCAGAAAGGTGCAGTTAAACCATGAAACTACTAATCATCATTTTAACACAGCTGGCACACTACAAAACTTACCAATTTTGCAGACAGACTCTAAATAATAATAAATCTAACACAATTCCCTCACGCATATTTTGTTTTATGATTACCTTAAACAGGAGCGGCCTTAGGTCAATTGGTGCCCTAGGCAGAAGGGCTCCACGGCGCCCCCCACCACACTACCTGGTGCCCCCATCCTTGTCTTACTGCACCAAATAAATACTGGAAAAGCACCCCTGCTAGAACGGCGCCCTAGGCGGCCGCCTAGTTGGCCTATGCCTAAGGCCAGCTATGACCTTAAAGCATCAAAAGTAAAATTGTACTTATGTTCTTAAGTACCATTATAGCATCTGTGGCAGTAAAGCTTACAACAATTATCACCTAATTAATAAAGGTTCAAGTCACATAGACTATGCAGTACCAGCTATCACACACTGACTTTAACTACCTAAAAAACAGATTCCCATAATATAGTAAATTCCTTTAAAGCAGTTGACACATGTAAAATACATACTATCATGTACATAAAAGGTGATTTAGATGTAACTAATAGAGTACTAACAAGAGATAATATTTTTGCTTTTTACAAGGCAGATAAATCTATTTGAAAAATCAAAAAGGTTTCTAGGCTACTTAAAGTTTCAGCAAACCGTACTTACAAGTCCATAAAAATCTAATGATTAAAATGACATCTATGAGGGCAGTCTTCCTTCAAAATCACGTATTAGATTTCTTACTTGCTTCATAAAAAGATTCAATATACATTTTTGGGTACTAATGCTGTTTATTCACAGTTAATAAACACAAGGTTATCAAAAGTCATCTAAATACAATAACAAAGGTGACAAACAAGAAAGCAGATTATTCAAAATCTCCATTTAAATGGCTAAGCAATATAACTACATGGTGGACAGGCACACTTCTCACGGTGTTTTCTTTTTTGTGCTGTCTTATGCATTATTTGTGTGTATCAAAATTCCTTTAAAAGATTGCTGACTTGTAAGGCTTGAAAATGCAGATTAAAAATATATATAAATTACATAAAGCATTAAAGAATTTATATGATTTATAAAAAATAAATATGGCCCACTTTCCATTTTGAATTGCAATTACCATTTTATATAACAAGATTACTGCATGTCATTGAACTATAACCTTAAAATGCTTTCTCATAAAAATAAAGTAGTTTTTGTAAGCATTATATGGATGTGATAACCATGGATAAAGAGGAGATAAGAAGACAATGCAAAAATATCAAAATAAACACATTATGATGCACACAATATATCAAAGATGGCATATGGGTGCATCATCTTAAGACTGTTACATTGAAATTAAAAAAGTAAAGGTCATCTAAACATCTGAGATGAAAAAAGTATACAAAAGAAGACTGAAGTAACATAGTTGTTTGTTAGCTATTTGATATGTAACTCTATCTAACTTATTCTGTTATAGGATTTAGTAAGGCAATACTTGTTTTTATTGTGTAGAAGTACTTTGGTATTTTGTTGTTCCAACTGAAATAATCTCATATTAAATCATATTTAACTATTTATGCTATCTCACAGGTTCAAGTACTAGGCTAGCTGCGCTTGTGGGGCATTTTAAGCCTAGCCAGTTTCCATTTTTTGTGCTCAAAATAATCTATTCCATTTGGTTACAGATTAGTCTTACATTGCATGGTTGATAATTATATATTACCCATTATAAGAATAACTGGAATCATACCGCAGATAATTTGAGGGGATCTATGCATGGGATAAAACATTTAGGTGCTGCCTTTGTCCATTAGTAGTACGGGGGCAGTCCTGGGTTAAATTTTCTGTTTCCCATCCATAAATCTAAGTTGTGCTTGAATATGGACAGGGATGATAATTGTTTTATGTGGATGGGGAGCCTGTTCTGCTGGTTATACCTGTCCCTCAAAATCCTTTCTGCTGATGTTGCAGATGAGGTTTAGCTACCTAGAGCAAATATTTCTGATGCCATTTGGATTGTTGATGTACAGTAAATCCATGAATAATGAGTCAGAGGATGCCTTGTATGCTAGGTTCTTAGGAGTCTGTAGGATAGTGCGTATAGTGACAAAACTTTGAGGTGGTCCATGTAGGATATTCTATTTTGGCCTGCTATTCTTTTAGTAAGTTATCTCTGTGGGTGTTCCAGTTGCTTTAGATGTCTGGACAGATGCACACCAAAGGGGGTATTACATTCAATGACTGTCCTAATAGAGGCCGAGTAAAGGGGGGAAATAACATGTCTAGATCTAGACACTATCCCTTTGTTTATAGCTGTGTAATACAGAAGGACTTTCATACAAAAATTTACACATTTTGTTCAAATGTTAGGTCACTGTCCATGTAAGTTCCCAGCTTTTAGGGGCATACTGCGAATGTGGTAGTTTCCTGGGGTAGATGACTTTCCAAAGGACACAGTAATGCATTTTTTATCACTTAATCCAAAAACTCCAGGGAAAGGGTGCCACAAAACCAGGAACCAACAAAACCACAACAGGCACCCAAAGAGGCAGAAGGTAATAATAAAACACGAGCCTGTAGGTGTAAGCAGCAGCAGGTTTAATCACATAAACGCCACACAATACAAAGCGTTTTCGTCCACTAGACTTCCTCAGATGTAAAATGAAAGAATGAAGGCTGTGCCTGCTTATATACCCCTCCCAATCTAATTAATAGTTAAAACAATTGTTTAATTAACACCAATTAAATCCTGCAACTAAAATATTCATGACAACCTACCAACTTTCCACAAATACAGATGAAAGTAGATAAAAACATGCACATTTTTTAAAAGAACTTTAAAATAAATATATAAATACTAAAACCATCACAATGTGTTGGACAGATAAATAAACTTGAATCAAAAACCAACAAAAAAAACTTGCAAAACAATATATATACTTATTTTATAGTTTTGCAGCTCTCATTTTTAAAATAGGGGCAATGGATATGTATTCATTCAGCCCTGGGAATCTATTGGCTTCCAATAACAACTGCCAAAATATTTCTCTCACCTCTATCCTATTTTCCCACGGGCCCCTCCTCACATCAAATTGCACCTTCTCTACAACAAAGAAGCCCCATTTTGCTTGGGGACATGTCAGTGTATGTTTAAACAAAGCATTTTTAATATCTTCGACTCTAATAGCATATAAATGCTCATAAATCCTCCTTTTGAGTTTACGAGTAGTTTTTCCAGTGTAAAATGCACCACAGGTTTTACATAGGGCCAAATAAATCAAGCCTTCACTATTACAGTTGGAAAAACTACTACTCTGAATCTGATGGTCTCTTGACAGGATGTATACAGAATCCTGTCTAAGTATATATGGGCATTGGGCACATGCCCCACATTTGTAGGTTCCCAATTTCTTACATGAAACAATAGAACCATTATACTCCAGCAAATCCTTGAGGTTCCTGCCTTTTTTATATGTAAATCCTAGGGTGTTGGTAAACAAAACATCCAACTCTGAATAACACCTAAACCTGCTCCAGTGTTGAGTAATAATGTTTTTAACCCTAGAGGTATTCTGATTATAAAACATCACATAATTACCCCTGGTAACGTCACCCCTGGTTGTTGTGTGGTACCCTGCACATTTATTGGTACTATCACACTTGTATCTCCTGTTCCCAAAATAGGGGCAAACCTATCCTTTCTCCCATCCCTTACTTCCTCCAAAACCTTATCAATTAAATAGTTAGGATACTTCCTAGATATAAACATTTCTTCGACTCTCTGACTTTCGTCTTCGAAGTCCGAGTCCAAAGAGGTCATCCTACAACTACGGACAAATTGTCCCTTGATAATACTTCTTTTCTGTTTAAATGGATGGGAACTAGTGAAATATAGGTACGAGTTAGAAAAGGTTTCCTTTCTATATACATTAGATGTAAACTGCTGTCCTAGGACGTCTTTTTTAATAGTGACGTCCAGAAAGTTCATATAGTCATGTGTAATATGGAAAGTAAATTTCAAAAAATTAGTGGTATGGTTTAGATAGTCTATGAATTCTGTTAACTTTTCCATACTATTTTTCCAAAAAGTGCAAGTATCGTCCGGGTAACATTTGTAATATACCCAATATTGTGCATATTCAGACTGGAACACAAACTTCTCTTCCCAAACCATGAGCACAATGTTGGCATAAGTAGGGGCACAACTGGATCCCTGGATCTGTTTAAACAACTCACCCTCAAAAAATATAAAGTTGTGTTTCAATACCAAATCCATCAACTCTGTATAAACCAGAAAAGTATTGTGGTCAAGGTTTCCATGTTGGTGAATGGCATCCTGGAACCATTCTGACCCTGTAGAATGTGGAATCACATTAAATAAATCCTGAATATCAAGGGTTACAAATATTAAGGAATCTGAATACATGTTACTATTAATGCTTCTCAAAAATTCCCAGGAGTCCTTAAGTATACCATTGGCCCTAACCCAAACATCTTTTAATTTTATATCCAAAAATTTGGCCAACGGATGGGTTTTAGAGCCATTGGCTGCCACAATGGGTCTCAGGGTTGGATCCTCCACACTTTTATGTACCTTGGGTATCCTGAAAATAGCAGGGATACGGGGTCTGTCCACACTGAGATACTTAAAAGTGTCCTGGTTTATAAAATTGTCATTCAGCATGTCCTGTAAAACCAAATCAATCTTACGGTATGCTAAGTTAATCTAATTGTTGGATACCCTAACATACCTGTTGGTATCATTAAGCATATCCATCATCTTACTGGAATACAAAATACTGTCCATGAAGACCACCCCTCCACCTTTATCGGGTTGCATCACCCTCAGGTATCTATTTTCTTGAATGGATTTGAGAAGTACCTTTTCTTCTCTAGTCATGTTAAATTTACCATGCCATCCACCCCTATAAACATTCCTGATTTCTTCTTAGACCTCCCTTTCAACATTTTTTAGCTGGGGGTGTATAGGGGGATTATATGTACTAGGTCTTCTAATACCACTATTAGTACCACCATCCTGTTGCCCCTGAAACCTAATATCTAAATTCTTTTTCCGTAGAAAAATCCTCAAGTCTATTAAGCTGTCCACTAAATTACCCCCTGTAGAGGGGATGAATTTAAAACCTTTTGAAAATAAAAGAAAATGTTTCCTGTCAATCTCCTCACTACTGTAATTGTAAATTTTAAAGTCATGTAAGGTGTGACATGGTCCATCCACAGTAATATTCCCTGTACTCCATTGGTCCAACATGCTGGCTAGTCCGCCTTCCTGGCTACCACTCTTATTTATCTCGTGCCGTTTGGGGGACCCCTGTAAAAATACCGCACAGGGGATTTGTGCCTTAACCTATCTGATCTCCTAAATTCAGGGAATTCAGTATTGTTTGAATCCTGATGTTCCCCCATCCCTGAATCACTGTACATCACTCTATGATCCATAGAGTCCCAGGCATTGTGTCCCCCTGTTGGAAAAGAAGAGGAATAAGTACTGTGTTGTGGTCCAGATTTATCAAAAAAAATATTTTTTCGACCAAATTTGTCATTCTTAGGGTACGGGTATGCTTTTTTCTGTCTGTAATCCCTCAAATCCCTATCTATTTTGCCACACTTCCTTTTAAAAATAACATGACATTTTTCTTCCACCTGTTGCTTAATAATAAAATATTTTCTCTTCTCATTTTCAACAGAAAACATAAGATCATTGGTCACTACTTCATTAATGTATTCCATCTCCTGATATACTTGCCCCATAATCCTTTCATTTTCTTTAATCAGGGCTTTCATGACTTCAAAACCGCTACTGTCAAAAATACTCAACAATTCTTCGGGAAAGGGGGAGCCTTCCACTACATTGTTCGGAAACTTATAAAAACGCAATCCTTTGGGTACTATACCCCTTTTAATACAGTCATGCAAGTAACAATTGTCAATACCCAGAGTTTTATGTTTGTAAATTAAATCAGTGAGTTTTTTAATATTGGCTCTATAAGACACTTCACTGTCCTTCTCAACATCCTGGTCATTAAATGTAAAGTTATTATCAGTACCTTGGTGACTGGAAAAAGACTTGTAACTAACAAGCCATGAAGCCAAAGAGGAAGAGTCCGTCCACTCGTGCACTCCATTATCACCATTAGCCATACTATCAGTCATTTCCACAGGAGCATGTCAAAATCCTTTCTGCTGATGTTGCAGAAGAGGTTTAGCTACCTAGACCAAATATTTCTGATGCCATTTGGATTGTTGATGTACAGTAAATCCATGAATAATGAGTCAGAGGATGCCTTGTATGCTAGGTTCTTAGGAGTCTGTAGGATAGTGCGTATAGTGACAGCACTTTGAGGTGGTCCATGTAGGATATTCTATTTTGGCCTGCTATTCTTTTAGTAAGTTATCTCTGTGGGTGTTCCAGTTGCTTTAGGTGTCTGGACAGATGCACACCAAAGGGGGTATTGCATTCAATGACTGTCCTAATAGAGGCCGAGTAAAGGGGGAAAATAACATGTCTAGATCTAGACACTATCCCTTTGTTTATAGCTGTGTAATACAGAAGGACTTTCATACAAAAATTTACACATTTTGTTCAAACGTTAGGTCACTGTCCGTGTAAGTTCTCAGCTTTTAGGGGCATACTGCGAATGTGGTAGTTTCCTGGGGTAGATGACTTTCCAAAGGACACAGTAATGCATTTTTTATCACTTAGTTTCAGTCCATGATTTTTGCACCAGGTAAGTATTTGGGACAAACATTCCTGCAAGATGGCTACATCATCTGGGGATTCAATAACAGCTCTAGCTTGCAGTCATCTTCAAACGTAGACGGAGCTACTTCTGAAAAGCAGATGTCAAACAGGAGAGGGCCCACCACAGAACCCCGGGGACTCCACTGCTGACTGGTCTTTCTGTGGAGCTAACTTTTCTTATTTTGATTATCTGCATCCTGTCTGTGAGCCACATGGCAATTCAGTTTTGTGACAAAGGAGTTTATTCCCTGTTTATTTAGCTTTTCTACTATTCCTAAGTGGGGAAATGTGTCAAAAGCTTTGGCCAGGTTGAGGTGTACTGTTTTGCCTTCATGCATTGCCTCGGTGACTTTTTCAAAAAATACATCAGGCTGAGTAAGCATGCAATGCTATTGATGAATCCAAACTGAAGGGTTTTGTGTATGTCTCTTCCCTAAAGTACTAAAATACAGAATTTTGAAAAAATATATATATTGCTCAATAACAGATTTTCCTTAGAACAGAAAGGTGATGTTACACTGCACTTCGTCCAGTAATCCGTGTTTTAACACAACAGACTTACATCAAAATTGTTAACAATTCTGCAGTCAAATTTAAAAAAAAATAAACATAGCAGTACTTTCCTAAGTAATATAGTGAGCATAGGTAAAAAGAAGTATCTGCTTTTTACTTTAATTAATTGTATAAAACAGTTTTTTACTGATGAGACATACTTTAAAAAAATGCTGTTTATTTTATTAAAGCAATGAATGGATCAAAATACTGCAGCCTAATAATCGGAGACAGATTTTCTCACAGTGTTTTTTTCCTTCTCTGGGAGGGAGCTTATAACTTACAGGATGGTTCTGTGTACCAGTGAGTTCATTTTCATTTAGCATACGGAGTGCTGAAGAGATGTAAATGTGATGTCCTTGTAGGAAATTGAAGAACAGTGCTCTATGACTTGCAGTGAGATGTGTGGTGGTTGAATGAGAAATACATGTACAATAGATGGGTCTATATTAGAACGTTGACAGGGCAGAAGAGTGAATGCCCTTACATCGCCACAGCATAACCGAAACAACTAAATCTCGTATGGCCAGAACATAGATTTTTTTCCCAGGGATAAAAAAATCGCTGGGCCATTGCCAGGGTTTTGCCATTTCCTGCACTGTAGTGCAATCTCGGAGTTGGCATATTTAAATGTGGTGGGGGAGTGGGGGGGCACAGCCCCCCACATTATTTTGGCCCAGCGATTTTATTTCCCCTGGGACATCTGCCACATCCTAAGTAATCAACTCTGTCTTTATCTGACATCCAGACCCCCCTCCCCGAGTCAGATTTATCTGTCACTCAGGCTGACTCTCTCTTTTTCTGTTTGACAACAGATAACCAGATGCAAGTGTACTCTCCACTATGCAAAACAGTTATTTTGTGGCTTTGAAGTTTCTTCCTCAGCCTCATCCTCACCATCTCCTTCATTTTCCTTTGGTTCTATGGGATCTGGTGAAACAGAGAACCATCCAATCTGTCCCCTTGTCTCAGCAAGGAAAAGGTTTTTATTTCACTGTGTTTCTGGTTCCCAGGAGGGAAGGGTGGTGGAAGCCTATTCTACACCTGTCTTTTTTCAACACCTTTCTCAAGGTCCCTTTTTTCAGGATGTTGTCTCTTCAGGCACTTTTCCCTCTGTTGCTTCTTTATGCCTTTCTGGTACCTCTGGATTTGATGAATGCTTACCTCCATATTCCTGTTCACCCACTCTTTGGGAAGTTTTTACAGTTCTCTGCTGGTCTTCTACATTTAACAAATGCCTTTCTGCAGACTTCAGGAAATTCATATTGCCTTATTTTGATGACCTTTTAATTCAAGCCCCCTCTCAGCAGCTTCTGCTTCAGAATCTATATTTCACTATGCTTTTTCTGCACAGTGTGGGGTTCACTCTCAATGTCTGCACTGATTCCATCTCAGGAGCAGGTGTTTCAAGGTTGCAGGATACAGACCATTCCAGTGTTTGCATGTCTTCCACCTAACAAGGTCCTCTCTTTGATTACTTATTTAATTTCTCTTCTTTCTTCTCCAGTTCTTCCTGCAAGGAAATTTCTGTGAGCTCTGGGGTACATGCCATCCATCATTCCAATGGTTCCTTTTGTCAACCTCCACATGAGGACATTTCAATGGTATCTCAAGACTGTTTGGCTGCAGCACTGTCACCCTCTGGAGTATCTGGTTCCTCTTGCCTTGTCTCAAGCTCGAGTTCTGCTGGTGGATTCATCAGATTCCCCCATATCTTCTTTTTTCAGATTCCTCTACCTACTCAAGAGCTGTACACATATGAGTTCAATCACAGTTGGGGAGTCTCCTTCAACAACCTAAGTCCAGGGCCTTTGGTTCCATCAACAAGTGACAGACAATATCAACATGAAGGAGATGAGGGCTCTACTGCTAGCTGTCCATGCTTTTCATTCCCTTTGGATTTCAGGTCCTCTAAATGTTTTTACAGACAATACCACAGTCATGCAATACATCAGCAAGCTTGAAACACAAAATCTTACCTTCGTTGCAGACTGGCTCTTTGGGCTTGGGATTCTGCAGTCCACCATCACTTGGTTCTTCTGTCAGTTTATATTCCTTCAGAGTACAATCTGGTGGCAGACTCTAAGCAGGTCTAGGGCAAATCCTCATGAATGGATCCTTCACAATGAGATGTTTTAGGACATAGCACATTTGTGGCATAGTCCTCAGGTAGATCTTTTTACCTCCCCTCTGAACAGACAACTCCCTCAGTTATGCTCCAGAGTACCAAGTCCTCAGGCTTGGAAAGTGGACACCGTGTCTTTTTCTTGTAAGGGGATGTTTCCGTATGCCTATCCCCCCCTTCCTTAACTACTAAAGATCCTGCATAAGATCATGTGGGACACACCCAAAATCTTGCTGGTTACTCTCTTTTGGCCCAAGCAGAACTGGTTCCCCTTACCTTACAGAACAGATATTCTCATACAGGACAAGGGATCTGTTATTCACCCTCACTTGTCCACCTATCAAATGACACTTTGGGTGACAGGGTTTTTATTCTTTCAGGCACCAATTTTCTGAGGACATACTTTGGGTTTTACATGGGGGCCATAAAATCCACTACTAAAAAGTCATGTGCAACTAAATGGAAGAGATTTTTTGTTTGGTGTCACAAGCATGACCTGGACCCTTTTTTTGTTAGGGTTCCTATGATCCTTTTTTTTTTTAATTCCTCAATTCTGGTTTGGAATATTCATCTGTTAAAATGAATTTGTCAACCATTTCAGCTTGTCTGTCTCTGAATCCACCTTTGGCTTCTAGGTTTGAAGTCAAACAATTTTAAAAGGTGTCCTTCATATCTGGCCTACAAGAAACCCTATTCTTCCTTCTTGGAACCTTAGTTCTGTTCTTGGGAAACTGCCTCAATTTTCTTTTGAGCCTGCAGTTTTTTCCTCCCTACAATGTTGTACTTGGAGATTATATTGTTGGTGGCTCTTACTTCTGCCAGGAGAGACTCTGAACTTCAGGCACCCTTGGTGGTTCCTCCTTTTTAGTTTATTCACAAGGGAAGGGTGTCTATTCATACCAGTCCTTCTTCTGTGCCCAAAGAGGTTAATTATTTGTCCTTGGATAAGTCCATTCATCTCCCTTCTTTCTTCCCTTCCCTACAGAATATTATTGAAAGGGGTTTTCACACCTTGGATTTACACAGACATCTGAGATATTACCTGGACAAGAAAAGAATTTCAGGACATCTGAGCAACATTTTGTTTACTTTCATGCCAGGAATTTGGGTTTGGTGGTGTCTAAGCAAATGATCTTCTGTATTTTTAAGGCCATTTCTTTTTATAATTATTTTCATGGCAAACAGGTTTCCACTTCTGTCGGTTCTCATTCTGGCAGGGCAGTGGACTCTTCTGGTACGTTTTTTTCAAGGTTCTGGATATTAGCTCCATCTTGGAACCTGCTACTTACTGTTCTTTTCATACTTTCCAAACATTACAAGTCATTTCCAGGGCCTGGGCAGGTTTACCAGGGGCATCACTCATGGGATTGTAGAGGCCTGTTCTATGCCTTCCTCCTTCCATCCTTTCCAGTAGTAGTTTGTAGTCTCCCAGGAGAATACTGCAACATTGAGACATAGGACATGTACAGTTGTGTAAGATCTCATCATAACAGTACATCCTACTTCTCGCTGTTGCAGTATTTTGTCCCTCCCTCCCTTCTGCCCCCTGTTACTTTGTTTTGCCCTCCTCCTGGCTGAGTGGTCTTTCTTATATCTTTTTCTTCTATTTTTCCCTTCCTGGATGTTCATGTTACTGCTTTCCTCTGGGGTTGCTCTAGTAGTTCTGGGGCACTACAGTTCTGAGGATTAGATATCCATTTGTCACATCTGTACCTTACACCTTAAAAATAGGATACACATCTAAAGTACAATGCATGGAAGGTGTAAAGGCTTTGGTATGCTGGTCAGACTTTCAGCTATCCTTGGCAGGATATCCAAAAGTAAAGAACACTGCAACATTAAGAAGTAGGACAACTACTGTTATTATGCTTACAAAACTGTCCTTTGTGTATTTTGAGGAGCTTTTAAGTTATTTTAGCAGCTTAAAAAGTATGTCATTATGTTCACATTGCAAGGTTCAGATGACAAGAAGTTATCTCAAATGGTTAGAGTATCTTTTCCACTTTTGCTTTTCAGTTTTTGGTCCATTTTGTTTTCAGATGATGTATAGAAAGTCATTAACCCTAATGACACTAATCTGTAAAGCAGTGACTGCTATCTTATTTGATATTAACTTCTTAACTTGCATAGGCTGTCATGTCACAGATCCAGAAATGGCTACTTAACAAAGCAACATAGCACAGGATTGCATTCTGACACCTTAAATTAATAGGATGGAATCAGATATATTCAAATTTGAATAACTAAATACGTGTTACATTTCTTTGACTGGGTAACTTCAACCATGAACCTGACATGTTAACTGAAAACCTGAGGGGGAAAATTTGTCATTTGCAGAAATCATTATACAGCAATTAAACACTGTAAACTCAAATAATTGTAATAAATACAACAGTACCATTGGTTACAGCAGCTGTGTGAACTTAGTGCTTTCAAACAGTTTTGCAGGTTGTAAGAAAACACATAGGAACATGAATTAGATTTCAGAGGTAGCAGAGTAGCAGTAGTTTGTGTATCTTAAGAAAACTCTTGGCTATACTGGGAAATCCATGCAGTTTATGAGGAAAACATCAGGTCACTGAAGGCAGTTTCGGCATATGTAAAATGATCGACATATGTTTGCCAAATCTACATTTGTCAACATTGCAGTTTGGTTCTTTCTCTACTGCTGTGTGACCTCTGAGTTGGTAAATATAAGTTTAGGGGGGGGGGCTGTCCCCTTACATGGGAACTGCAGTGATCTTTCCTCTTTCAAAAAATACTTTCATCAGAATTTTCATTGAACGAAAGTTCATCAAACAATTTTTTGTAGTTTTTACATTTGCAAAAATGGCATTTAGCAACACAATATGAATCTCAGTTTATGTACTGCTGAGTTTACTGGGAATTGTAAATTATTTAGATAGTGCTGTGTGATGCATTAGTTGGCAGAACAGTATCAAGCCAAGGTAGTGTCGACTTTTTATGAAAGTATGCTCACATATAAAGACTTCCTAAATTATGTTTTCATAGTGGAGACAAACTTTATCGAAATGCATTGAAATAATATTCAAGTGCATTTATTTTACAAACCTCTGGAATGTATCTGGAGAGTTCGGGTATGTTTCTGCCTAATTAACTGCTCTGTCCTGTTTCCTGTTAGCTACTGCAAAGAGGTATTGCCATGTTTTCTGTGATTATTTTCATCATTTCCCTCATTCCAATGGAAAGGAATTCTGCTCATGAGGGTTTTGATAAAGAAGAACACCATTTCAGTTTTTATAAGGAAAGATACTCTCTGAACATTTTTTATACACAGAGTAGCACTGTGACACCCTAAGAATCTTCAGTTAATGTAAATTTCAGGAAAGACAGGACAGTTTCCTTGCTGAGAATAAAGAGCATTAGGGATGTTTCTCTTCTGCCAGCTAAAAGGGATTATAATCAAATATGTTAGCACTGTTTGTTGCAAAATGTTTTTCTTCATATTTATGAGACGTATAATACTCTAGTAGTTATTTTAGGGCATCATTGTTTTTTTTTTCACTCAAGTAAAGCTAGAAGTCATGGTTGTGATGGGATGCTTGCAGTGATGGGAATAATATATTACAATATGTAATATATTACTGTAATGTATTACAATTTCTAGTAACTAGTAATATAACTAGTTAGTTTTTCAAAATAGTAAGGAAATAATAGTAATATATTACTTTTTTCAGTAACTAGTAGCTTAAATGCGAGTTACTTTTGAGTTACTTTTTCTTAAACTAGTGGTTCTCAATGTGGTGATATTGCCCCCTAAAGAGAGATGGAAAACGTCCGAGGGCCCTGGATAGTATGGATAGTAATCAGAGGTTAGCAGGTAATACAGACTTTGAAAGAGCAATCTGGATAAAAAAATTACAGCATGTTGTTGGCACAACTCATAGCACTTAGCATTCATAATTGATCATTAGAATTAGTTTGGAGCAAAATTTACTTCATTTTTTTAGCACTGAAAGGAGGTGAAAGCTAATGATGACCAGACTCAAGCCCTGCCCTGATACTGTGGGACTCTCACCCACTAAAACACCCCCAAACACTGGGACAATTCTAGCCTGCTAGAGATCATAGCCTAGCCTTACCTTACCATATAATAAATGACATTGATTCTTCATACTGTTGTTAATCAGAATTGAACTCACACTCATTGGTTTAACATCCGATGCCCCAACCCACTGTACCAAGCAGGACTCTTTGGGTGGATCTATGATCAACCAACTTTTGTCTTGATCATTTTTTGTTATGTTCTATTTAAAATTCTTTTCAGGTTTCAGTTTTTAGCTGTTAAAAGTAGGTATTGTGCGGCTGGCTGGTTTGCTTTAATTATTATTTGTGATTCTCTACCTATTAAGACTAGTCGTCTTCTTCTACCTCTGGCTGCTCCTGTTAGGGGTCATCTTGGCAGATTGTCGATCTGCAGAACAAGTGGCAATAGAGTTTGACAGTGTCCAGTTGCCAGCCCGGCACCCAGTCTTCCTCAGAAGGCACACGCATGCGCACACACACACACACACACACACAGGACCAATTTAGAATGTCCAATCCACTTGCAGCATGTCTTGGGAATGTGGGAGGAAACAAGAGCACTTGGAGGAAGCCCACACAAATATAGAGAGGATATGCAGACTTCGCATAGAAGGCAGGCCAGCCAAGAATCAAACCGGAGAACCTTTTGTTGTAAGGTGACAATGCTAACGGCTGTACCACCGTGCCGCCCAGCTGTGAAGACTAGTCTTCTAAAGTTTTTCAACTGTTAAATGCTATCCATCAACATTGTAACATTGTATATACAACTGTAATAATACACATATGCATGTACTTACTTGTGTGAGTAAATCTCAGTATTATAATTGATAAAGTATACTTATGTAAAAAATAACGCATTACCACATTACTTTCGTTAGTAACTAGTAATAGTAATATATTACTTTTTTTAAAAAGTAATAAGTAATAGTAATATATTACTTTCACTGAAAAGTAACTAGTAGTAAGTAGCAACTTATTATTTTTATAAGTAACTAGCACAACACTGGATACTTGTGTTATCTGTGTAAGTGTGGCAATAGCAAAGTGGGCTAGGACAAGGCTAAGTATGAATGTGTGTGCGTGTGTGTGTGTGTGTGTGTGTGTGTGTGTGTGTGTGTGTGTGTGTGTGTGTGTATAGTAAAAAATGTAAATTTCCACAACATTGTTTAAGCAATGAAAAATCCATAATTTGGTTGCCCATTTTATAACTCAGTTCAGTTGTACTTTGTATAACTTGTCAGATTGCCTTTTGGCTGGCTTGTGGATAAAAAGGTTTAATTATAACTTATTAAGTAATATTAATTAATGAATTTATTAATAATGGGTCCTGTCTTAAATTCCTTGTAATTATAGTAGTAACTTTTGCTAATGTTCTTCATATTGATCACTGGTGCAGTAGCGTTAGCTATATGGGTTATATCCTTCTAAAGATATGACAGCCAGCCAGCTTTCTTCCATGTACCCAAACTGCAAGCAGCTCAAGATGACAAGACAAAGATAAGTTTGGGTGAGAAGTCCTTCAGAGCTTTACTGCTGCTGAAAAGTACGCTCTTCTGAGGCTTTTCAGGATCGATGGACGACTTGTGGTTTTCCTTTACTGGGCAGGTAAATTCCCTTTTGAAGAAACAGACCTTCCATTTTTTTATATTTGCTGATATTTTATTATGGTCCTCTTCAAGAAAGTTATTTTAAAGCTAGGAGTGTTTTGTTTTAATGGACTGTCTTGAGACAGTAACATACTTTTAAACTGAGCACTTGTTTCTTCTGTCGGCTTTAAAGTAATATAAACTAACTGATAACATATTTTCTGTGGAGAAATTGTGTTTAATGTTCCATTGTGGGGCTGCCATAGTGTTTAAAAGTGATTTTGACTATGTTTTGACGTTGGAGCAGATTTTTGGTCCCACAGTCAGTCATTCTTCCAGTTGCAAACATTAAAAGTTAAATAAAGACGTTTTTGCCAGCACAGCAGGCTAGCAATTTGCCTCAGTCGCAGGTGGGTGACTCTACTGTGGTCATTTGTTGTACCTCAGATCACTCATCTTTTACCCCCAAACTCTCTGGTGTAACACCTACAGCCACTGTGAACCAATGGCTAGCCACATCCTGTGTGGCTGTTGGGAGTTCCCTCAGTGGGCAAGCGGGAACCATTCTAGTTGGCCCGGGAGAAGGAATAAGGACCATTTCCCTATAATGTCAGAATGCTTTCCCCATCCATAGGGAAGTAGGGGCTGATGTTAGTAACATGGTAGGCCCCACTTTTCCTGTCAAAAAAGAAACAGAAAACCAAACATGTATCTACTCCCCCTTAAATTTCTTTGGGTAGGAGTAGTTTACTAGGACTGACTCAGTGTTTAATTCAGGCTGTTGATTCTTCCTGTAGAGTAGTTTCTGGTAAAAGAAAGAGGGATGCCTCTTTTCCTGAAGAGATTTAAGATTGTGAATCTGAATGCAAAGATGCAAGGATAGATTCAAGGTTTTGTCCTCAGATTTCTGATTCAGACTTGGAGGAGAGTGCAGTTTCTGATTCTTTCTTTGGAGGTTTCTCTTGCTAGAATGTCCTAGTGTTTTCAGTGGGAGAACAGTCAGTCTTCTCAGTCCCCAGAAAATACTATGAGTTGTTACAGAAAGATTTCCAGAACCTACACCCATTTCTCCTGTCTTGTCTTCTTTCAAGGATATGTGTCTTACGCCTGCAATTTTTTTGATAGTCAGTGATCTGTCCCTAAAATGGCAAATAGGAAGTATAATGTTCCTCAGTCTTCTAAATGTTTGTACACTATTTCCAAACCTAACCCAGCAGTAATAGCCTTAGTTGCCTCCACTGCTGCTAAGCACTTAGTTAATAATCAATCCTAGTTTTTCTAATAAGGATAGATATGAAAATGTATTGATAGGTATTGGGGAAAAAAACAGGCTCATATGTTAGTTTCTTCTGACATATTGTGAAAGTATGAGGATTGTTGTATCTACAGTTTCTTTTTTTGAAGAAAAAAATGCTCTAAATAACTTAGTTTATTGTATTGCATAGGTCGCTACTCATTGTTTGAAGTGTGTGTATGATTCTGTTGATATGTCTTCCAGGGCTATGACCACTGGTACTGTTTTAAGGAGGTTTGCATGGCTGCATTCTAAGAACCTCCCAGATGATCTAAAAAAATAGATTTTAAATTCTTCCTTAGATAGATATGTTGTGTGTGGCCCCATAACTGCAGAGGCGTTCAAAAAGGTGTAATAAAAGGGCCAAGCTGATTCAAGGAATCTCTATGATTTTTCACCATTCCTTTTCCAAATTGTCCAAGGGATTTTCTTTGTCCTCATCCAATTTTGGCAAAAAATAAATAAATAAACATTCTCAACAGACTTTAAGTAAAATGATGTTTAAGAGGAAGTAGCAAGGGGGTTCCAAAAATACATCTTAAACCTCCCAAAACCAAGGACAGTCCAACAAGTCTGAATGTCTATTCAGGAGACTTTGTGACCCCCCCCCCCCCGACCACTATCCACTTCCAGAAAGTTTGAATTTCCATTTTTCTCTTTGACAACAGATTTTTCAGACAAATGAAATAGATAAACAAGTGGCTGATGAATGAAGCTCCTCTTAATAAAAATGAAAGTCCAGGATAAAAAAGAAAGATCACACAAGGCCACGACAATTCAATAATTTATTCCAGATCAGTAAGTGCTTTATACATGAAAGGAATCACTTAAGACAAAACAGTGCATTAACTGTTTTTGTACTGTTTTGTCTTAAGTGATTCCTTTCATGTATATATTTTAAACGATGTTCTATATGTATATTTTTTAGTGATATATTTTCATGAATTTGTTGATTTTAATAAAATAATGCTATATGTTTGTATTTTAAATGGTTTAGCAGTTTTTTTAACTTTACATTTCTATGTACCTTTAAATATGTGAAGTGTGTTTAACTGACCTCTGATTAATTGATGCACCTAAAAAGGAAGTATTTTTGTGTACTTTGTTCATTAAAGTCTGATGACGCGTCCATAGAGACGTAAAAGCGCTTAACGACCTGGAATAATTACTGAATTGTCGTGGCCTTGTGTGCTCTCTCTTTTTTTATCCTTTCAGATTTTTCAGACAAATGGGTCCTAAAAATCATTCAACAGGGTTACAGATGACAGTGGGAAGAAATCCCTCCTTTCCTGGATGTTATTCCTCATTTTGAAGATCAGGCTCTTTTCTTTCCTCTTGTTTTATCACATGCTGCCGCAAGGAGTGGACCAGTTCCTACTTCCCAGGTTCTTAGTCCAAAAAAAAAAATGCTTGCAGACTAGTTCTGGATATTTCTTTCCTAAACCTGTTTGTGAAAGTGCCCAAATTCAAAATGATGTCACTTCACAACCTGTTACGTCTTATTCCTGTTTCAATATTTCCTGGAAACACAACTTAAAAGATGCTTATCATCACATCCTTATTCATCCATTCTTAAGGCATTTCTTAAGGTTTTGTGTGTTTGGATCCCATTATAATTTCTGTGCCTTATCCTTTGGACTATCCACTGCACCAAGAATGTTCACGAATTGCCTGGCTCCAGGTCTCACTACTAGCTACAGGGTATCAACATTTTTCAATATTTAGACGACCTGCTTTTCTTTGCATGGTCTTTTTCAAAATTACAGGACTCTCTCTCTCTGTCTCTCGGGTGAGAGGTCTCTCACACAAACTAGGATCCCAAGAGAATGTTCAGTAGTCTTTCTTGACTCTCTCACACAGGATCGTGCTCTTGGGATGTCAACTAGATGCCTCAGTTCAAAGAGCTTTTCTTCCACAGGAAAAAAGTAGATCTTTATCTAGATCTATTTCTAAGGTTTTCCACTCAAACTTTGGTCACTGTGACGGAATACCTCAGAAATGTAGTTTTCATGGTGTCTATGATTCTCATTATTCCCCTGGAAAGCCTAGACATGAGAAAGATACAGTGGTATCATAAATCTCTTTGGTCCTAGCATCAACATCCTTTAACCTTTCAGATCCCAGTACTGATGTTTGTTAGAAGAAAAATGTTTTGGTGGGGACAACAGATATCATTAAATTCAGGTCTTCCCTTCTTCATCCCTGCTCCAAAGCAGTCAGTCAATCACAACAGATTCTCATGACTTTGCTTGGGGAGCAGTTTCTGGGAGGATAAAAGTGCAGCAGGTAGGGGCCACCAAGGACAGATAAAAGTACATAAAAATCAAAGAGATGCTTGTCCTGATCAAAGCGCTCAATTCTCTGAACTGTCTTTGGTCCTCAGGACCTCTTCAAGTGGTTACAAATAATACCACAGTCATGTGGTACATCAACAAGCAAGGGGGAAACCAGGTTGTGCCCCCTTTTCAGGCTAGCCATGTTAATTTGGGATGTAGGTTCACAGCACAGTCTTGTTGTATACACATTCTACATTCTGTCAGAGCAAAATTGTGCGGCAGACAATCTGAGCATCATCAGGGTAAACCCACACAAATGGAAACTAGATCAGGGTGTCTTCCAAGATTTGATCCATTTATGTGAGTTCCTCAGGTAAACCACTACTGTTATGGTCAGTTCAGCTTACACAACTGTACTGTCTGCACCCATTAAAAATGCTTATTTTTGATAAGCAGAGGTGTCAGGAAAAAAAGGTGAAGGTTTCTGGCCCCTAGAACTCTGAGTGGCCTTGTCTATGAAATTTCACTTAGGACTCATTTCTCCTAGCCGGCAGTCTAGGCTGCCTACAAACAAAAGAAGGTTTAGAAGGATAGTTCCTCAGGAACTTAGGGATGGAAGAAAAAAAAGGTTTACTTCATGGCCTGTATAACATTAGCCTTGTCCTAAACAGTTTTAAACAATTTGCAACATCAGTACCAAAGAGATTCCAGCTGTCTAATGGGGAATATAAAAGATTGCCCTTAACGTCTTCAGGCAAAGTTTGAAGGCACAACCAAGGGTATCTCCTCATCTCTGAGCCAGGTGCAGCTGTCCTAGAAGAGGCATCATAAGTATCAGAATTGCACTTATTGGAATGGTGAGCCACCTGAGAAGCAGCACTCAAAGGTGAAAGATCAGAAGTCTTACTGTCCAAATCAGGCATATCAACCAAAATCCTCCCTGATGGGAGAGAGCATCCAGTACACATCTAGTCATGTGGATATGACAATTAATGGCCATAAAAGTCAAAGTAGAAGAAATATAAACGTTATTCCCATACCTCCTTATAGCATGGCTGTTCTTGTCAGAAGGTAAAGTGTGTAAGAGGAGAGCAGTTCGGATGGCTTATCTGTCAACATGGAAACAACAGCAGGATCAGATCAAGGAATTGTTTTATACAAGTGCTTATGACCCTCAGGGACTTTATAAAATCTGTCTGGCTTCTTAGGGGCCACAGTTTTACAGAGTCAAAATCCCGAGAAACTGCTGTAAATGTATCCAAGAGAGCAACTAAAATTGGAGGGACTGCAGAAGATCTAGGCTAGTCCATCTGCAAGAGTTCATAACATCTCTTGCCAATCATACAAACCTGGAACAGTCCAATTTAATGTGTTCTATCATGCAGACCACTGTAACCCCAAAAGACAATTCTTCAAATGGAGAATTAAGAGATATGAATCTTTTTCATCAGACCCCAAGGCAAGAGAAGAGTGGATCTGGTAGAAATATGCCATGGACTCTTCATCAGAATCCAGCTCTTCATCAGAAAAATCAGAATCCTTAGATCTTTTAGAAGGAGTGGAAGACTAAGAAGCAGAAACGGGGACAGACAACCCTTGTGAGGGTTTCAGGGTCATAAGGGCATTGAAGAGCCCCTGAGTAAAGTACTGCCATTCTTTATTAGGGTCATTAGCCAAATAAGCCACAAGTTTGTTTTTTGTTTCTTTTTTAAAGGAACATCTGCTTTAACAAATTGAGAAGGTTCAGTCCCCTGCCATAATTCAGTAAGGGTACCTGGAACCTCTTTGTTAACTAACATTTGAGGAGTTCCCTTAGGCCTCTCAGCTATAATCAGCTGTGGCTCTGCCTCTACATCTGAACCAAACTTATGACAGAACTGACACTGGATGGTCCTCCGAATCTTCATCCGAATCAGACGAAGATGCTGAACTTTGGACCAGGAGGATTTGTCCATAGAACCCAGAGTCAATAACTTCAGATGCTGGTTTTCTAAATAAATAGGGATGACAGATAACTGCAGAGTGTCTTACAGAAAAATGCTTGACAAATCTTGCAGTTTGTATGGTCATGTGAAGCACCCAAACAAAAAAGGCACTTCTCATGTCTATGTTTATGGGGAATCTGCCTCTCACACTGACATTTTCATTTTGTGGATGACATCAAAACAACCTACAAGGAGGACAAAAGAAAGGAAGGATCCCCAATGGGGCACCTATCTTTAGAAGGCTCAGTAGCTGAACCAAATTCATGAATGGTGTACAGATTGAATTCAAAGGAAGTGTTCAGACTTGAGGAAAAGAAGTTCTGAAGATTTGGCATCCATACTTCACACATGTACCTCACCCCTTACTCACAGGACATACATCTGACATACAAAGTCAGGAAGATCATGTAAAGGATTTACTATATTGACCAGACTTTGGGCTATCCCAAACAAACCAACCAAAATAATCCCCAAAAATTCTGGCGAGGTATCAATAACCTCCTTCACCCTGGACGTTCAAGTACTCCCTCTCCCTCTGACTCTAATCACAAAAATCCCATCCAAATAGCTGACTCATTTAATACTTTTTTCACTGAAACTATACAATCCCTAGCCAACCAGCTATCCCCTAGCACCCCATGCTCTGCCGCAACCTCTACCAATAATCCTCCTCAATTTCATTTTCAGCCAGTGCCCACTTCACTCATCTGTAACCTCATACAGAAACTTAAACCCACTACAATCTCTGCTGATCAATTACCTGCAGAATACCTGCAAAAAGCTGCTAAAGTCATAGCCTACCCCATATCCATCCTCATTAACTGAACTATTTCTGAAGGAACTATTCCCCTAATCTGGAAAGTCTCTCACATTATTCCCCTGCATAAGGGTGGTATCTCCAAGGAGTTGTCCAATTACAGGCCCATAGCTATTCTATCTCCTTTGGCAAAAATAATGGAAACATGTATACACCTACAACTGTTAACCTACCTACTTGATCACAATTTATTATCACCCTGTCAACATGGCTTTAGACCATTTCATAGCACCACGTCTGCTCTCTTATCCTTCACTAACCATATTAACAGTAATCGTAATATTGATACTCTGTCCTCAGCCCTTTTTATTGACCTGTTTAAAGCATTTGACATGGTTAACCACCACCTGCTTATAGACACACTAAAAAACCTGTCATTGGACACCCATACTATACAGTGGTTCCAACCATACCTACATAATGGGCAACAGGCTGTACTATGGGAAAATACTTTATCTTCCCACCTCCCAGTTGCTCTAGGGGTCCCGCAAGGATCTGTATTAGGCCCATTACTCTTCTCCATCTTTACAAATGACCTTCATTCTGTAGTTCCACAAGCTGACTGTATACAATACGCTGACGACTCCACACTCATATGCTCTGCTACTTCTCAACCAAAACTTCAGTCACTAACCCAAAAGACCTTTAGTACAGTTGAAAACTGGCTCCTACAAAGACGTCTTATCCTTAACCCCAAAAAAATGAAAATGTTACTATTTACCCCCACCTGCAGAACCTCCCCACTTAACTTTATTATTACTTCAAATAACGGAACTATAATATCTCCTGAACCAACCACCAAACAACTCGGAGTACTAATATATAATAACTTGTCTTTTGAACCTCACATTAATAACACCATAAAAACAGTAAATAAGAAACTAGGTTCCCTCTATAGAATCAAGCCCTTTCTAACACCTCCAGCCAGGGTTACTATTGCTCGCACCCACCTCATCTCTACCCTGCTCTATGCCTCCCCTATCTATACCAAAATATGTAGAAGTAATCTGAGTAAGCTTTCATCCTTCTACAACAATATTGCTAGATTTGCAGCTGGGTCCTCCTATAGAACTCATCACTGTATCAATCTGAATCAGCTAGGATGGTTAGAGCTGCCAAATCTAATACTTTTTAATCAACTAATAGTAGTCCATAAGATCCTGTATTTACCTCAAAATACACCCATACTTACATCCCTAGTCATCCCCTATAACAATCTCAAGACCTTACGCTCATCTAATAAACTACTTGTACAAATATCAAAATCCAACAACTCAGCTGGTGACACCTTGTTCTCCAATACAGTAGGTAAAGCCTGGAACATCCTCCCAAGCCAGCTAACCTCAATATCCTCTGTCAGCTTATTTAAAAGCAAGCTTAAACCCTACCTTAAATCACACTGGCTATGCCCCTGTGTTAACCCAGACTAAGCACCTGACTATTAACTAGACTCCCACAATTCCCAGTCTCTCATGATCATGATCTTGTGTTTACTCACTAATTATTAGTGAGCTTAACCTTCCTTAGGATTTTTTTCTCATGTAAATATGTATATACTGTGGAATGATCAAACACCTTCATACAGTATCACAACCTAGGTGATAATGAACACTATAAATCCATCCTTGTATACTGATCTTCTGTACTCTATCTATTGATCCCTAGTGTTTTCTTTCTTGGGTTTATGTGTGACCTTAGTACCTATTAATATAAACTACTAGCTGTATCTAGTTTAGTCTTAGATTTTGTTTTCTTTCCCTAATAGAATACATAATATAAAATCCTAGGCTTGTAATATGTTATAGAGATTTGTAATACACCATTTCTAATGCAAATCTCTTAGTGTTGTTAATCTATTCTTAGATAAAGTTTTCTTTCCCTACTGAAATATAAAATATATAATCTTAGGCTTGTATTATTTTTTTAAAACTTCTTATGTACCAAATTCTACTGTTAATGTCTTTGTCTTGACCTTTTATGTTGTTGTAATTTGTGGAGCTTTTCTCCCTGGGCCTCCACTGAAAATGGACATATATCCAGCTGGACTAGCCCGGTCAACAAATGTAAAATAAAATAAATAAATAAATAAAATATCCTTGGCAGGCTTTCCTGAGAGTAAAGAATACGGCAGCAGTGATAAGGAAGGACACTTAATGTTTCAGCACATTTTCCCTGGCTCAAGGGAATAGATATTAACACCAAGAAAAATGAACAAAAATGCAGTATTGCCATGGTTAAATAAATATAATAAATGCACATTAATATAGAAAAAATAGCAGACAAAAAGCTTGTGCCAGTGTGACTCATCAAAATAGATTTTATTTTCTTCTACTAAGAGTTTATAAAGTTTATGCATTACTGATCATAGTGTGAGAATATTAATTTACACAAACCTAATGAACTTGCTGCATATCCATAAATCAAACGGGACTAGGAATACCTATTTCAGGGGAGCAAAATATGGCCTGCTACTTAAATACCACATGCTGGGGGAACAGATTTATCTCCCAGAGACTGCCACATCTTTGGAATTAGCTACCTATTCATATGAAATACACCACCTTTATGAAACTGTTCAAGAGGAACCTGGATGAGTGGATGAGGCACCGCAAATTATTACCGGGAATAGTGCTCACAACCCTCCTGGATGTGGGCAGCCATTATTAAATGCAATCTTGCGTATTTAACTAACATTTCTATGGGATTACATTGGGATGAAACGGCTAAGCTTGAAATTACCTCCAGATCAATATCTTAGTAATCTCCTATGATCCTATGTTTTTGTCAGAAAGTAATAGCACTTTATTCTAATAAAAATAAATGTTAAAATGTTACATTCTGCAAGTCAGCTGACAAAAAAGACAAAACAAATATCCTTTTTGCTAGAGAAAAGGTAATTCTGTGCAGAAGCAGAAGGGTAGATAGGATTGTTTTCAAATTCTTGTGGGACATTGTTTTTACATTTCAATGACAGTGGCTCCATAAGGACAGTCCAATGTTTTACCATTTAAGTAACCTTACAGTACTGAAAAAGTTCACCAATACATCCCCTTCTCAGTTATTTTGGGATGTTATTACAGTACTAAGAGGCATTTTATTAAAAAAATTAATAATAGCAAGTGTTAAAAGTATGAGGTATTTTCTAACAGTTTAAAATTCACCTTCTCTTCATTTAAACAGGCTGCATCTAAATCTCTGCAGAAACAGATCAAAAGAAATGTTCTTTATTATGCCAGAAATTAAACTTGTGTTCCTATACTCTTAATCATTTAAAGTGGACAGGTAAAACAATACATAAAGCAAATAATGGTCTTTTCTGATGATAAATTATTGTCTATGTTTATGGTGAGTTAACAGTACAAAATGCAAAGCTCTACTCATGCCAGATTTATAAAGCCTGCTGTGATATACCTTGCAAAATGCTAGCAATGAATAATGTAAAAAGTAACTAAAAGGACAAATAAGAAATCCATATAAAATTGAAATATACATATGAAAGCTGAGATGACTAGACGTTCACAAGTCAAACGCATCTTCACTGAGATAAGCACAAGCAATCAGACTTAGCTGCAGCTGTCCTTTTGTAATATAAAATGTTGCTGTGAGATAAAAGCAAACAACTTAATAAGCTGAAACAAAGAATAAAGAAATATTGCACTGCTGTGATCTTGACCATCGGTAATTCATAATGGGATACTCCTCCTACACAGGTAGTCATAGACTGCAAACATACTGTGAGATTCTTAGAAAGAAAATCTATGCCTGCCCAGGCAGCATGGGAAATGAAATACAGCAGGCCCGCTCTGTACCTCTGGGCAAACACACTGGTCCATTCATGTATTCTATTCTGGCGCTAGTCCAATGGGAAGTCTTTGTTCGGAGACCTTAAAATCCCCTTGGCAACTCTTCCACAAAAGAATGGAAGCAAACATTTTCAGAAGAAAGTAAGCAATGCAGAAAAGTAAAGAACCCTAAGAATTAATGGAAAGCACTGACTGTTATATTATTTAGCCAAGAATTCAAGTCAGTCAAAGAAATATGTATTACTAAAGCACTTTACTGTCTACCATATTTTTATGCAGTTACTCTGTCACCAAGAAAAACACAAATAGCACCATCCTTGCATGCATTTTGAAACCAAACATATCTTTTTCATGAGAAGAAAAATATCTTTTACAGCTTCTTCCTAGTTTTGATTAATCGTCTGCCACATCTTAAGAATTTTGGCAAGTATTCATACAAACAAATCTCTTATTAAAATAAAGCCTTTTATTCAAGCCAAAAACAGAAGTAATATGAATTCAGGTGTTAAAGTACAGCACATTGCTATCTGTTCTACAGCTGTTTTACATCTATGTTTTATTCTTGTCTTACGTCTTCAGATGGACTAATGTCTATATTTTAAATGCTATGTTTTTTAACTGTACAATTTAAGTACTACTTAATGTGGAGCTTTTCTCCACGGGCCTCCACTGAAAACGGACCTATGTATATAAATAAATAAAAATAAATAATAAATAAACCAGTGAAGAAACACCTGTATCAGGAGGAACATGGATGTATACAGGAAACTGTACAGACAAGTAGCTGTTTAATCACAGTTATGCAGTGATCTGGTGTCGGGATACAGTAGTTGGCACCACAATATAACCCCACCCCTCATCAGGAACGTAGTGTAGTACAGATCAAGTGTAAGGAAACCTTTTTCCCATACTTAAAAACACTTACAGGGTCTGGGATTTAAACAGGTCTGTCAGCAGTGGCGACAAGAAACTAGCAGGATAATAAAGTACTGAGCCTTTACGTATTCTTTTCTGTAGGGTGGGTAGTTACAGAAAATCAAGCACAGGGCACATAATAACATGGCACATCTAGCTTTTGTTACTTTGTCCCAAAAGAAAGAAGGAAAAAAGAAGTGCAGTGCATGGATTCCAAGGGCTACAGGATGAATGAGGTAAAACTACCCCTGAAATTATGGTACATTTTTTGCATTTATTTATGAGATTATTTTTTTGCATTTACTTATGAGAATATTTAACACAATAATGTATCTGTAGAGTGACAAAAATGCTCACTGCTAATTTCACTAGTATGGTAAGCAGATATAAGTGGATTCCAGTAATATGTCAATAACCAGAAAGCACTTCTGACTAGGCAAGCAAATATCAAACATAAAGAAGGAAGCAGTAATTATATCTACAGAATCAGATTCACAACATGGATTATGACTCCTACTGTAAAACGAATAACTGACAGCTGCCAGGAGAATAGGAAACCACTTTCATTAAGGTAGCTTGGGGAGGGGTGTCACATAATTATAGCTGGAAAAAGACAATGAACAAAACAGTGAGAACAAAAACTAATTCTTCCTTTTATGGCACAAAGACATGCTTACTGACACTACATAAACAGACTTTTATGTAGTAGTACCTGTCACATGAAGACAGATAGTATGCAACAGATGCCTAGGCACCCAACAGTGTGAACATTGGCTCTAGGTGATTGCCACCACTGATGTGACATCCTGACATCAATTACAAAATGAGAAAAAAGGGCTGATGTTGATGCCAATGCCTAACAGCTTTTGCCTCCTAAACAGAAAAAAATGCTTAACATGTACTTCAGTAAGTATGTATCCTCTGACCACACCATATGGTGATAAGAAGACAAAGATGTTTTAGTAGTAATGCAGGCAGAACATGTGAATAAAGCAGTGTGCAAGTTGTTCATAAACAAATGTGAATAAATGCCATCAGTGTCCATGTTAAAATACAGGAAAAACATCACTATTCATGGTAAGCATAGTCTTGGTAACTTAAATGATTAAAGAGTCTGCACAAATTTCTGTGTGATCTATTCTGCTGGCAAATCTTTGTTCAGGTAGAGGCTCCGGCTACATAAACTTTGGTAGGGACAGCTTACATAAAATAAAAATAGAGGCAAGAGATTCAGAAAGCAGATAAAATGAATAAAATAAACATTTATGTTAAATATACTATAGGCAGTGAAATTGCAGCTATTTTACTGGCTATAGCCACTTTATTCTTGAAACCAGTACAGAGATAGTGGGTTGGATTCAGAAACAAGTATTACACTATGTTTCGCAACCTGTCATGATACGCACCGATGTGCTGGATGGGGCAGATTCAGAGATACAGACAATGCCTTCAAGCAGATAAGTAAAATTGTGTAACTGACATCAAATGCTAATGACTCTAGGATGATAGGGAAATAAGCAATGTTATGATAATGAGTGGTACTGTGAATGCATATGAGAGTATATAACATGTTGGAATAATTCAGAAATGTATTACAATTCTGTGATCAGCCAGTGAGTTTGTACACTGTGATTTCCTGGTGAACAGAGACAGACACTACAGTAAAATGCCGGGAAGAGCAGATACAATAACCAAACAGTATCTGTTAGACACCACACTCACAACCAGTGACAGAGGAATGCTGTTGCCTTTTGCACCTCGTAATGATCTGACCATTCCAAACATACTATCAAGTCCACAACAGGGACACAGTCATATGGCAACTGGTAGGCATGTGCTCTCCCTCACATGAAATCACATCGGGGTGAGAAATACTGATCTCTGTGGACACTAAGGTATGTGTATTTTGACAGCACTTGCTACAGAAACTTTCCAGTGTCCATTACAGGACACAGTGGGTGGATATACCAACAGGCATCTGCTTCACAAACAGCATACCAGTTCTTTGATGGTATGCTGCAGCATGTAGAGGAGCATATGTGGTTCCCAAGCACTACAGAAGAGAAAAACAACACTGTGGATGTTTTATAAAATGGCCTATATCCTTTAGGTTCTAGGGGATGATTATTTCATGCCCACTGCTATCCAGGCCCAGTCTCATCCATATGGACAATGGTATGTCAATCAGCAGGATTATAAATCCTTCAACTGTCAGGAGGTGTGCAATGCATTAAGCCAGCTAGGCAATTCCTACATCTGGTGCACATTTGACCTAAACCACTAATATGTGCAGGGACACTTATCCAAACAGCATCTTATTAACAATGGTGGATATGATATGGTGTGATGGTTAATGATGCAGATTAATGATGAACAGAACATGGCTTTGATGCAACATAACATTGCCCTGCCAAAGGCTCATAACATTGTCAAGTTTGTTTTAACAGAAGAAGGCTCACTTCTGCTGCCTAGATTCCTGCTCCAGAGATCAGCAGCAAGATATCTTCTGTCAACATAATTCTGCAAAGCATGATGGTTCACAGACAGCTAGAGAATGGGATTGATACTGGAAGACCAAACAGACTGCAGCCAGTGGGACAGGAGGTGTCAGTTGAGGAGCCATTGGAAAAAACTGACTGTAGGGGATGATCATGTGTGTCAGAGGCAGCCACAAAATGCTGTGGCAGAGACAGAGGTGACACTTAGTCCACTATTATGGGCCAGGTTAGACACAGCAAAGATTAAAACTTACGCATTCAGTACTATGCTGTACAGTGCACTGATTGACCATGTTGTGCATCACACATCACTTATACATGCAGCATAGCAGTGATGGCAGTGCACAGTTGACAGTATATGCACAGGTGGGGAAAGTACAGTTGTGTACACTTACCATAAATGTAGATGTTCGAGTGTATTCACTGTTGCAGTCATTACATTTGGGTTATCTGCCTGCAGGTAGCCATCAGCCGGCCTGACTATCAAAGTCTTGGGTCCTGCGTCAGATGCTGTCTCTTCTTCCATGATGTCAGGTCGTCAGGGATATAAAGCATGCAGCCAATGTCATTACATCAGTTTTTCTTGCCCCAGATGTCAGGTGCCCCCATAATGGTAAGCAATTATATAAAAGGTTACACCTCTAACAAAAAGCAAATACACCACAAAGCGGAAATACACTAAACAAAAAGAAAGGTGTAGCCAAGAGAAGTAAGGGGGCTGGAGGGAGAGAGGGTAACCAGGACTACAACAGTGAATACACTCGGACATCTACATTTATGGTAAATATACACAACTGTAGTATGTTCTTTGTGTTTCGCTGTTGCAGTCATTACATATGGGTAGATTCCCAAAGCTAAGGAAGGGAGGAGGCAGTTAGAGAGCATTAGGACCAGCTATTAAGCCCTGCAAGACTGCAGTGGCAAAACCAGCTCTGGATTTAGAAATAATAGGCAAGTGGTAATGCTTGTTGAAGGTATATACAGAGCTCCAGGTAGCAGCTTCTAGGATGTCCCTGGTAGGGACACCTCTGAGAAAGGCTGTAGAAGTAGATACAGCCCTGGTGGAATGTGATCTTATCCCCTGAGGGGTAGGTTTTCCATGGTGCTTATAGCAGAAATGAATGCAATGGGCTATCCATTTAGAAATGGTTTGCTTTGAAATAGCCTTCCCCTCTGCCCCTGCAGCAAAGGCAACCAGCAGCTGTTCAGTTTTTCTGAGAGGCTAAGTCCTGTCCAAATAAAATCTAAGTTGTCTGTGCACATCCAAAGAGTGCAGTATGCATTCTCCTTTGTTTTGTGGATTAGGAAAGAAGGTTGGCAAATGAATGGACTGATTAAGGGCCACACTGGCTACCACCTTGGGCATAAAGGAAGGGTTGGTCCTGAGGGACACCCTGTCTGCATCGAAGATGATGACTGCCACGAGGGCCTGTAATTCAGACACTCTTCTTGCTGAAGTGATGGCCAGAAGGAAGGCTGTTTTCCAAGAAAGGAATTTTAACTCTACAGTTGCAGCTGGCTCAAAAGGAGGTAGAGTGATCTTTTCCAATACAAAATTAAGGTCCCATGCTGGCATAGGAGCTCTCCTGGGTGGTCTTAAATTTTTGGCCCCTCTGAGGAATTGTTTCAGCAGGGGGTGTGAGAAGAGGGGTGACTCGGTATTATAATGTGCTGAAATGGCTGATACATACATTTTGATTGATAAGAAGGAAAGGCCCTTGTGGAGCATCTTTGTTAAGTATTGAAGAATATGCAGTAAGCTGGGCACTATTGTGCCCATCCCCCAAGTCTGGCTCCAGGAACAGTATCTTTTCCACGTTTCAGCATAGGATTTTCTAGTACTAGACCTCCTTGCCTCCAGAATGACATCTAGCACCTGCTTACTGAGGGATGCTATTGGAGAGCTCAGGTAATTAGCCAAGCTGCAAGGTTCAGTGTTTGAAGCTGGGCGTGCAGAATCTGGCCCTCCTGCTGGGATAGCAGGGATGGGGTCTGAAGCAGGTGCCATGGATCCAGCAGTGACATACTGCACAAGAGGGAGTACCAGTGCTTGCGTGGCTAGTCTGGAGCAATCAGTATTGTCCTTGGGTTGTCCTGTTTGATCTCTAGCAGAACTTTCAAGAGGAGAGGGAGAGGGGGAAAGGCATAAACTGAGAGGCTTTCCCAGGTGAAGGACAGGGCATCCACTTTCCAAGCTTGTTGATGGGTATCCAGCTTGTGCAGAATTTGTCCAATTGGTAGTTGTGAGGGGAAGCAAACAGGTCTATCTCTGGGTTTCCCTATTTGTTTCTCAAAATGTTGAATATCTTTGGTTCCAGTTTCCATTCGTGTGAGTCCATGAGATTTCTGCTTAGGTCATCTGCCAATGAATTTAGCTTGCCTGGCAGGAATTGTGCTTGTAGGTGCACTTGGTAGCTCAAGGCTGTGTTCCACAGAGCCATGGCTAGTCTGTAGAGAGGTTACGAGTGGGTTCCCCCCTGCTTGTTTATGCAACACATAACAGTGGTGTTGTCTGTCTTTAACAATAAGTGTCCTGAAAGAATGTGGTCCTTGAAGGTTGTCAGAGAATTCTGTACAGCTAACATTTATTTTTGATTGATATGCAGGTACATTTGACTTGGGTTCCATTTGCCCTGAATGCACTGATCTGCCAAGTGAGCCCCCATGCATAGTCCGATGTGTCTGTTTTCAGGGTTTGGGTGGCAGGGGGTAGAGTGAATGGCAATCCCTTGTTGTGGTAGCAGGCCTCTGCCCACCAAAGGAACTCTGACTTTATACAAGGAATGATAGGAATCATTGATTCCAGATCCTGAGAATGTTGACGCCATAGGCTTTTTGACACCATTGTAGTTTCCTCATATGCAGTTTTGCATATGAAATTAGTAGGATTCAAGAGGCCATGAACCCCAGGACTTTCCTTGCAGATAGCTGGGTCTTTGTGGCCAGTAGTTTGAAGTAGGCTGTCAAATAAACGTGTTTCACTGGTGTGAGGTAAGCCATCTGGGAAGTTGTGTTCAAGCTTGCTCCCAGGAATACAATTTGCTGGCAGGGTACTAGATGAGATTTCTGTTCGTTTATAGTGTACCCCAGTGAGGTTAGTAGTTTCTTTACAAATGCCAGATGATTTAATAGTATGTCCTGGCTTTCTGCCTGAATTAGACAATCGTCCAGGTATGGGTATATTTGAATATTTCTTTGTCTGTAAAATGCAATGACTGGAGCTCGGCACTTTGTGAATACCCTGGGAGCAGTAGATAAGCCAAAGGGAAGTGCAGAGAACTGATCGTGCCTGTAGCCTGCTCTGAAGCATAGATATTTCCTGCAAGATTCCTTTATTGGAATGTGCAGGTAAGCTTCCTTTAAGTCCAAGGTTGCCGAACAGGCATCTTTGCCCAGCATAGGAAGCAGCTGATGAAGAGTTAGCATTTTGAATTTTGGGATTACCAAAAATGCGTTTAGAATAGAGAGGTCACCAGGAGCTGTGTTTTCTGGGTACTAGGAAAAGTCTTGATTAAAAACCTTGTCCCCTTTCTTCTGCTGGGACAGGGTGAATAGCTCTGATATGTAGAAGAGAGAGAACCTGCTGTTGAGCCTCTGCCCACTGATTTGAGGGTAGGTCTGGCCAACCGTTTGGGGTTGGTAAGGTGTGGAAGTGGAATCTGTATCCTTGGGAAACTATATTTAAAACACATTTGTCCTGGGTAATGAGTTCTCAGTTTTTTTGCATGCAGGGTGATCTTTCCCCCTAAGGGAGCAGTCAGTTGAGCAGGGCTTGGCAGGTTTAAGGTTAAGTCATTGCAACAGTTTTACATGGGGGGTGTCTTACTACTTCCAGCTTTGGAAGTTGGAGCCCCCCCCACTGCTTAGGCCTGTGAGTACCTTGAGACTGTAGCCTAGGTGGTTGCTTTTCCTGGGTTTGGACTGTGAAGGCCTGGAAGAGGCAGGAAAGAACCAATTCTTAGAAGGCCAATGCCTACTAAATCTGGGAGGCTGTACTTGTAGGAAATCTTTAACAGTTTGCATAGATTTAGCTTTTTCCTCCATCTTTTTAAGTACTTCTTTGGCTTTGTTACCAAACAGTCGGTCTTGGTTTAAGGGAACATCCAGTAATTTAGCTTGAACATGATCTGGCAAATTTTGCTCCTTAAGCCAAGCATGCCTTCTAAGAACAGACCCAGTGACAGCAGCCCTGCAAGATGCTTCTAAAGAGCCAAAACCACATTGCAAAGTATGCTTACCAACTTGTTCAGCAGAATGCATTAAATCCTGTAATTCTTTATTTTCAGCACAGTCAGGAATCAACATCATTTTCTGTTTAAGTAGCCCAATAATATGCTGCTGATACTTTAACATATGAAACTGGCAGTTTAAGGCCCTGATGGCCAATGTAGCAGAAGTGTATAACTACTTACTCCATCTGTCCAAGGCCCTGGAATCTCTATCAGAGGGGGTAAGGTTTTTGGCAGTTGTAGCCTTAATGCCTTTAGGTCCCTGTGAAATGGTCTCTGGGTCCGCAGTAGGATTCTTGAAGAGGAACTTGTGGGAGTCAGGTACTCTGTAATACCTGTCAGGTTCCCTTGGAGCAGGAGGTAAAGTGTCTGGGGCCAGGCTAGATTCCAAGAAGGCATCATCTACAATGTCCAGGACAGGAGGGATAGCTAAAGGCCTGTGTTGAGGTAGGAGTAAGAATTCCCTAAGCCTCTTTTTGGAGTCAGAGTAATCCTGGCTTTCCCAGCAGAAATGCTCCATAAGTGTGTGCAAGGTTTCACCAAAAGAAAAATCTTCTGGAGGGGAAGCAGAGGGTATGGAGTCCTCTACATTAGAATCCTCATAGGTAGATAAGGACAAATCCTGGTAATCAGAAGAAACAGAAATTTCAGAATCCTGATCAGAAGAATCAGAAGGAAAATCAGTTCTAGGTCTCTTAGAGGGTGAAGGCTGGTTTCCCCTAATTAAAGTAATAAGGTCTTCAGCCATTCTTATCATTTGTTTTTTCGGCATATGGGCCTGACCATGTGGTTTGGACATCGGTTTTCTAGGCGTGGGTCGAGTTTTAGCCCTTGAAGAAGAAGATGGCGTCGGTTTGAAATGCAAGTCAGTAGGCTTGAATACACCCTCAGTAGCCAGTGCCTGCACAGCGGCTCCGGGTTTGAAATACAAGTCAGTAGGCCTGAATACACCCTCAGTAGCCAGTGCCTGCAAAGCAGCTCCGGACCCATCCAAGGTGGAAACATCTGCAGGTTCCATAGTCAAAGAAGCATCTTGCGGCATACCAGACTCTGAATGGGTCTCAGTAGAGGCCTGTGAATCTGAAGTAGTGAGTATCAGGGGCTGTGAAAGCACCTCACTGAGTACCGGCGAACTAGCGACCAGCTTAATGGAAGTGTCATCGGCAGCTTTGGACCTATGTGGTCTGTCTCTGTCTTTATCTTTACATTTTTTCAGAATGTCGGTAGTCGGATGGCTTACCGAAGCCATTTCTGGATAATTAAACCAAGTACCGAAATAGTTTGATGCAAAAATGAACCAAGGATGAATAGTTCAAGGATTGAATAAGGCACAAAACTGACAGTGAGGAATGTCGTTGTCTGGGCCTAGGCAAGGAATGCAGTATGAATGAAAATCTTTATGAGGTATTTGCTTTCCACAAGTAATACAATTGTTAACTTTTACTGACATCGGTTTAGAGCAAGGAAAAGGACCCTAATGGGGTACTTAGCTTTTTTGAAGACTTCGGTTCTGAAACTCGAAAATGAAATTTTCAGTAGTCGGCCGGCCAGCACTTGGGAACTGCTTCTGCTTCAGGCACTGCGCGGCAAGAAAGACTGATGTAATGGTGTCAGCTGCATGCTTTATACCCCTGATGACCTGGCATCATGGAAGAAGAGACAGCATCCAACGCAGGACCAAGACTTTGATATTCAGGCCGGCTGACGGCTACCTGCAGGCAGATAACCCAAATGTAATGACTGCAATAGTGAAACACAAAGAACATCAGCACAGTGACAGTAACGAGTGATGAGTGCAGTGTGCTCATCACAGTGACAGTAATCAGTGATGAGTGCAGTGTGCTCATCACAGTGACAGTAATCGTTCACCAATGCCCACCATCACTGATGACTGCAAACAGAGAGACTGCAACTACCTGGCAATTCCATGTGAATGACCACCAAACACTCCATATCTGTGGGAAGGTGTATCATGCTTCACCAGGCACACCACTGATGGGTGGTAAGCAGGAGGTAGCAATATCCGAATATGATCTGGTCACCTTGTGGGGTGTATCCAGAATGGAGACAGATGACCATCAGGCATGGGAATGGCTTTGGGCCTGGTACATATATCATCATGTAGGATGTGCATTATATCAATAATCAGTGTCATGGCAGTGGTACCATCTGACTATGCCTGGATGAATGCACTGCACTTCCATCATTTTACAGCCAGTGACACACTGCCCCTGACCTCTGTCCCAGTGCTCTGTGGAGGTGCCATCACACATTGCACATGAGTAAAGGATAAGGATGCTCCTTAAGACGGGTTGCCAGGCATGGTCTGTCCTTCTATAGGCTTTGGAGAGATTGGGGTGGATTCCATAGGCAACATAGCTATGCCATTTGATATGGGAGTCAGTGTTCCCTTCACAGTCTCCATTGCTAACATTATCACTGTGCCTTTAGACTGTGCTACTAATAGTTTGCCATCACCTTCAGTGTCTGATTCAGTATCAGTATCAGATACACCCTATTCCATGGTGGACACCATAAATATAGGACCTTTGAAAGGAGACACTTATTGTTAATATGTGACAACACCAACACCCGGTGATACACAAAAAAGTTCTGATAATACCTATTCAGAAAATCTAGACACATGTACTTTACATGGTATGCCTTTGTGTCCACATCCCACATTTGACTGTAGAGGAGATATGGCACTGTTGGTCATCTGTAATCTTAGTTTCATAGTTTAGTACTAGGGTATCTGCCTTTATAAGCCAAGCCATAGTGATGTGGTTTTGCCACCCCATGTAATGGTACAAAAGTGTACAGAATAGATTTAGAATACTGTGCCTCTGTCAAGTAGTGACACAGACAAGACCCCCTTACATAATAGAATTAGTTTACTGTGCCTCTGTCTAGTAGTGACATAGAGATGACCCCTGGGGTAAACCTACGATCTCCCATCCACTCGTCAAGATTTCTCTTTAAGAGAGTCAGTGAGGGGCTCTGCCTACCATGAACTGGGATTCTGTTCCAGAGTATGGGAAGCCTCTGAGTTATGAATCTGTCCCTCCAGCATGTCCTATTCATATTTGTGCTGAGGTTTAAATCTTTAGTTCTCGTGATTCTGATGGATTTGGATTTTTTGAGGTGGAGCATGTCCATCAATTCCTGACTGGACATGGCCTTGTATGTCAGGCACAGATCACCTCTGGGTAGGTGGTATGCTACTGAATAGAGCTGGAGTTTCTTTAGTCTGGCAGCATATGACATATGTTGGAGACCCTTGATCCTCTTGGTGAGGTACTTTTGGGGTCTCTCTAGCTGTTGCAAGTGCCAGGTGAGGCACATACCAAATGGGGCATTGTACTCAATCATGGGCCTGATAAGGGAGGAGTATAGGGGTACAATGACCTCCTTTGATCTGGATGTGAATCCCTTCATGATAGGGTGGGCAAGGTAGAAAGTCTTTCTAACCACTTTGGCGATGTGGGTGTCAAATGAGAGGTCACTATTGACTTGGGTCCCCAGGTCTCTGATTACTTTTTCCATACTCGGTGGGTTACTGTCTATGTGATAATTTGTGGGTACTTTGTTTTTCCCAAAGGGATGACTATACATTTTTTGGCATTTAGTTTAAGGCCATGACTCCGGCACCAGTTGTCCATTTCAGTGAGGCCTTTCTGTAGGATGTATGTGTCAGCTGGTGTATCAACTATGGTGCCTAGTTTGCAGTCATCTGCGAACTTTGTCAGCCACAACCCTCCCATGTTTACTTTCACATCTGAGAAATAAATGCAGAACAAGAGGGATCCCAGGACAGAGCCCTGTGGGACACCACTTGTGACTGGCTTTGAGTCTGACATGGCTCCAGCGATTTTGACTTTATGGGTTCTATCCTTTAGCCAGTTTGCAACCCATCTTGTGACATATGGATTTACATTTAAGCTGTTGAGCTTGTCTATGATGCCTGAGTGGGGTATTGTGTCAAAAGCTTTAGCCAAGTCCAGGTAGGCTGTATGGACTGCTTTGCCCTCATCAATGGCTCTAGTGACTGTTTCGAAAAAGTCAACCAGGTTCAAAAGGCAGGATCTGCCCTTTATAAAGCCGAACTGGGTGGGATCAAGTGTCTGTAAGTCCCCAATGTCTCTGTTTATGAGTTCCATAATGATTCTTTCCATAGCTTTGCAGACCAGGCTGGTTAAGCTTATGGGGCAGTAGTTACCAGGGTCTGTATAGGTGCCTCCTTTGTGGAATGGGACTACTGTTGCTGTACGCCAGTGTTCAGGTACATATCCTGTAGTAAGGCTAAGGTTAAATTTATTTTTATTTTATTTTTATTTTACATTTGTTAACCGGGATAGTCCGACTGGATACATGTCCATTTTCAGCGGAGGCCCCGGGAAAAAAAAAAAAACCAGTACAACATTTTAATAAAGTCACAGATTCATTTACAATTCACAGCACAAAAAACTATTACTTATTAATAAATAGCATTTTTATGTGTGGGTTTAGCTCCTCTTGGAGTTCACGTAGCACGCAACCCGGGATACCGTCAGGTCCCATTGATGCTGTGTTTTTAGCTTTGCCGAGGGCGGTTATCACCTGGACATCTGAGATGACAGGGAGGTTACATTCAGCTGGGGTAAGTATTTCTTCTTTTGGGGGTGAGGGAGGGGAGAAATTTGCACTGAACCTGTCTGCCAGAATGTTGGCAATATCTGTGGGTTCAGTGTATTTTTTTGTCATTGTGAACTAACTCTGAGCATATCTGAGGGTTTCCGCCCAGGTTTCTAACATAGCAGAAGAAGGCCTTGTGGTTATCTTTAGTGTCCATAGCGATTTTTCTCTCAAAGTTGGCCTTGGATGTTTTTATGAGAGAACGTAGCTTTCTACTAGTGCTGATCAGAGAAGCCTTCTCTTTATGGGATTCTGCTCTGTCGTGCAGTAGCTTCCTTCTTTTGTTATACAATTTGTTTATGGCTGGGGTCCACCAGACAGGATGCCTGCCCTTGGTGGAGAGGGTCTTGGTTTTATTTGGGATTGCATGATCCATGCATTCTTGAAGATGTCCATAGAAAGCATTTGTGAAGGATTCAGCATTGTGGGATGTGGTTTCCACTGGCCCAGTGAGCTTAAAGGATACCATCTCATTTTTTAAGAAGTGTAAAGTCGGCTTTTGAGAAGTTTTTCACTGTAGTCTTTTGTGTTGGGGGTGGAGGTGGGATATGTATATCCAGGGTGATTAGTTTGTGGTCAGATCTCACTAGTGAGGGGTATACTTCCGGTGTGGAGCACTTTGTCCCCATGTTTGTGATGATCAGATCTAGTATATTATCTCTCCTTGTGGGAGAGGTGACTAGCTGTTCCATTGCATTTGAATTTATGAATTCCAGGAACTTTGGGCTAGGGTGTTTGGGCTAGAATAATGCACCCAGTCTATGTTAGGGTAGTTGAAGTCTCCCAATATGATGGTGTTTGGTGAGACATTCATATCCTCCAATGTCTTCAGGAAGGCTGAATGGGGTTCCTGAGATTGGGAGGGTGGTCTGTAACATGCTACCAGTTATATAGCAGTTTTGCCTACAGTTAGTTGCACCTGGATGGTCTCTGATGCTTCATGTGTTGCCACTAACCTGGAGGTGTGGGTGTCCTTGATGACACTCCCCCTCCCTTTTTGGTTTGGCCCGAGTTTTGGAGCCGAAAAGCATGATACGAGGTATAGCCTGGTAGCGCTAGGGTGCTGTCAGGAGCCTTGAACCAGGTTTCAGTTACTGCACAGACATCAATGTTCTCCATATTAGACTTCTGGCGTTGAGCAGCATTACCCTTAATTTTTTTCCATTTTTGTTTTCTAAGGAGGTGGGTTTGTCTTTTGAGCCTTGCCTAAAAAAGGCACTATGGGGGTGGCAAGAGCCTTAGCCAATATCCGGAAGCCCAGTGGTGACAGATGCAAGCCGTCCCTTGTGAAGCAGCGTGGCTTGTCCAGCATGTCATCCCAAGCAGACAGACATTGAATCCCCCTAGAATGACACCAGTAATTGAGCCAATTATTAAAGCTGATCATCTTGTCTTTGTATTGTGGCATCATTCTTGGTGAGGGCAAGATGCTGCTCAGGGTCAGGGTCATACCAGCCTGGGCTACATAATCAGAGAGCTCCTCTATGTCTCTTTTCATGTAGTCCAAGGAGGTACGTCTCAGGTCATTCACGCCGGCATGGACAATGACAGAGTCATATTTGTACTTGCTTTGGAGTGACCTGAGTGCATGTGTTATGTGGCGGATCCTAGCTCCCGATAGGCATTTCACCGTTACCCTCTCCTTGTTCAGCCTGGTAAGCGGAACGTCAGTGTGTCTGACTATAGAGTGACCTATTACTAGTGTATCAGGCATGGTGTTTGTCTTTAAGGGCTGTGATTGTTTGACACACTGATTTATTGAAGTATGTGTTGCATGTGTTATGTTTTGAGGTGGTGGATTTTTGGGTGTCTGCTTTGGGAGCCTCTGTTGTTTTGGTAAGTTTTTTGTTAGAGCCTCCGAGTATGTCTTTGTGTTACTATGTGTTTGGTCTGCAGTTGTGCTAGGTCTATGTGGGACTGGGTTTGCTGTGTGTGTGGTTACCTTCTCCTCCTGTCTGGTCTTGCCAGTCCTGAGGTGAGAGAGTTCAGCCTCCAGTTTGGCTATATAGTTGCATTTCTCACATGTATTTGTGTTTGTTGGGAGGAGGATAGGATTGTCTGTGTACATGAGACAATTGTAGCATTGTCTCAAGATTCCCAGATTAACCAGCTGAACCAGATAGGATGCTAGTAATCTACCACTCGACATGCTAGAATATTATAAGGGAGTGCTGTGCCTTTAAGGGAAGTGGGTACTCAAAGGGGTGGTAGGCGGATGTAGTGCTTACTTTAGTTAGAGAGTGCTTACTTAGAAGAGAGGTTTTGAGAACAAGTGCTAGGCTTATAATAAAGCGAGTAGACTGATTATTATAAGAGTAGAGCTTTCTTAAGGGAAAATTTGAAGAGCAGACTTGGCAGAGCCAGAAAAAGTTTAACCAGCGCTGCACTATGTGCACAATCGTGCAAAACCGTGCAAATGCGGATTTTAAACAGGGAACTTCAAAAGAGCTAGAAATAGTCCAAAACAACCAATTACTACAAGCTCTTGTGCTGAGGTCACTCCTTCAGGGACAGATAGGCTGCTCAAGGCTCCCCACTCCCACTGGTGAGCAAAGAAACTTCCTTCTATCCAAGTAAGGCAATGGACAACACAGGAACTACACCACAGCGGAGAATACAGCAAAGCCTGTATACTGGTCTAAACTAGTCGAGGAGAGGCGGGAAAACAAGGATATTTTTTTGTTTTTTTTGTTTTTGAGATAGAAAGCACACAGAAATGCAGGAAACAGTAATAAATCAGTTACACAGGCTAGCACACTTTAGTGGGCAGCCTCAACAGTTAAATTTAACAAATAAACAAACAACTTTCGACCAATTTTCGACTAAATGTAACTTTAAGTGCAGATAACATATAATGCAACAAACAGCTAAAGAAACAGTTTAAGCTTGTTCAAAGTAAGCAAGAGAAGGTATTTTAGGTAAAAAACAGCAAAAAATACTTAAATTAGGAAAGTAGTCGCTTTTCTCAGTTCTCTGCTGCTAGGACCACTCTGCAGGACCACGAGGAGCTGTTTCTGAGTAGTATAGCCAGAAAAAAATGCTCAGAGGTGGATTTTAAACAGGAAACTTCAAAAGAGCTAGAAATGGTCCAAAACAACCAATTACTACAAGCTCTTGTGCTGATGTCACTCCTTCAGGGACAGATAGGCTGCTCAAGGCTCCCCACTCCCACTGGTGAGCAAAGAAACTTCCTTCTATTCAAGTAAGGCAATGGACAACACAGCAACTACACCACAGCCCAGAATACAGCAAAGCCTGTATACTGGTCTAAACTAGTCGAGGAGAGGCGGGATCTTATGGCAAAGGAGTGACCTTTGCAGATGGAGTATCCCCAGCAGAGATGTAGGATGGTGCTTCCAGTTCTTCTTCCATAAACAGTCCTCTTTCAGGTAAGAAGGTCTTTTTCAACCCCCTAGACTGGGACAAGAGGAACTTCTCTATGGTGTTCTGGGTGGTCTGTAGCAGCAGACACCCACCTACAGTCATCCTCTCTGTGCAGTGGTATGGGCCCTCAGGACAGTATGCAGAATCATTTCAGTAATCATACAACAGACATCAAAACATCAGTTTGGGATAGGAATGTGATATAAAAGAACTTGAACAAGAGGAAGTGTATAAATATTTTGGAATTGAAGAAGGATCAACAATAAATCATGAACAAACGAGAGTAAACCTTGGTAAGGAATTTTTACAACACGTAAATTAATACTAAAACCAACATTGAAATCTAGGAACAAAGTCCAAGCTATAAACCAATTTGCTCCTTCTGTCCTAACTTACAATTTTGGAGGGATTGATCCCAAAAGGTGTTGGATATGTTGGACAGGAAGACAAGAAAGATGCTTCATGCTCATCAAATGACTTACAAAAATCAATGCATACCAAGACTATATACTCTCCATTCTGAAGGAGGTATGGGCCTCCTCAAAAGTGATTACATGTATAGATCTGCAATTGAGGGACTGCATACATATCTGCTGACATCACAAGAGCCAAATGTAGTGAAAGTTATGAAACATGAGGAGAGTAAGTCTAAGATGACTTCCCTGCTTAGTTTATCAGAAGCATGTCAGCATCAGGAGGGAGTGGAAATCAAACCAGACATAAATAACAATTAGCAACAATTTAATGTGCCAAAAACAAAAGAAAGAATATAAAGTGAAGGATCAGATGAGAAGGCAAGAAATGTGGAAAATGCACAAATAGTTGCAAGTATAGAAAACTCTTGGAACAACTTCATGTTGATCAGGACTGAACAGAGGAATGGTTAAGGACAGGTGAATTAAACCAAACCACGAAAGGTTAATAGTTGCAACCCAAAACAGTGGACTACATACATGTTGGTTTACATTGTCCATTGAACATGTGGGAGAAATGGACAACTGTAGGTTTTGTAAAACAGAATTGGAAACAGTCGCACATTTTGTTGCTAGTTGTGATATACTAATGGCAGAAGGACTGGATACTGAAAGGCATAACAATGTGGCGAGACTGTTGCACTGAGGATTGTGCAAATATTATAATATTGAAGTAGCTGAAAAACACTGGAAACCTGAGCCACAAAGCATCATAGAAAATTATAAAGTTTATGTCAAATGGGATCATTCATTACCAACAGTTCAAAAATAGATGCGAGAAAACCAGATATAGTAGTCCATGAAAAGAAGACAAAAGTAGCATCAGTCATTGAAATTGCTACACCTTTTGACTACAGTGCCTTACGTACAAAGACACCCAAAGTCATAAAAATACCAAATTATGCATGCAAAAATGAGGGCAATGTGAAAGAAGGATACCCAGACAGTTCCAACAGTAGTAGGAGCAACGAGTCTTATAAAAAGCTATTTACAATTGCATTTAGATACGTTACCGATAATTGTACAAATTGAAGAAGGAGTCATTACTGGGCACACAGCGGATGTTGAGAAGAGCACCTCTGGCTAACATCAAAGACTGAAACAATACTAATTTCATGAGTTTTAGTCATACTTTGACTTAGGAATGTGGTCCATTGCCATCATGGCATTAGAAACCCAAAGACTTGGAAAAATTTAAAAAGGGGCAGACCTGATTCATTGCATTGTTGTGGCAAAAGATTGCATTCATGTTTGCCTCAAAACCATGTTACACACAGTTACAGAAAGCCCATTTACTCTTATCTGCCACCAGTGTCCACCATCCATGCTCATGGAGGGCCTGCAGTAGCACTTCCATCTATGAATGGGTGAACTATGCTAGGCATTTCCTTTCCTTAGACACCACTTCTTAGACTGTAAATGTTGACAGAGAGTTGTGGTCATTGAGCAGACACACCATATGCACAGCAACAACTATAATACTGACACACCGATTGACCTGCCATGCCACCATAAAATGCTATACCTACTATAGCTTAGGATTACAGCACAAGCCTCTATAGCATTCTGGTAGGACAACATGTGGGCATGCTGTTATGTCTTGCCCACTGTCAGTAGCCTACATGTGCCTATGCTCAATACAGCATGGCCATGACATGCTTCATATACTCACTCCCACCCAGTTCCTGTCATCTTGTGTGTCATTCCCAAATCACTTTGATCACATATCTTATCTTTATACATAGATAGGGAATATCACAAAATATAGTCTATTCAGAGCTGTATAGCAGCAGGTGTGTGCATCTTGCACAGTCATAGCCTTTTAAGCTATTGATGCCTGCACCTGTGACATATTTTCAATCATCCATCATTGCAACCCTTCCTGAGCTCCTCATATGCTATGCCTGTCAGAAGTTAGCTATGGAGCCAACTCCTTATGCATTTATCCAATCAATCGTCCCACCTACATATGGCCTGTGTACCCTTACCTTCACCTCAAGTTGCACACTCCTGTGATGTATAGACCACTGTGTTATGTACTGCAAGGCTCCATCACAAATCTCCCTGTGTCCTCCAACCCTACATCAGCAGACAGCAGTGCAGCAGTCTCCCTCCAACAAGAACAAATAACAAAAACGGTCATATTCTGTTTTTGCTACTGCCTGAATCGTTACTACAGAAACTACTACAGACCCCGGATTCAATAAACTAGTGCTATTCCTGCATGGAGTGAACCATATCCATTTCTGCTTAGTTTTAACAGCAGCGCACCATGCATATTCATGAAGGCGTGCTACTGCTAAGGCTAAGTGGACACAAACACTAATGAGTGCAGGGGGTATGTTAAAGTAGTGCACATACATCTAACACGCCCCCTGCAGTCAGAAAGTGCCATATGGCACTTTTTAAATGTATTTCAGTGTCTGCGGATGTGGAAAGCAAATAAAATAGCAAAACAGTGTCCACAGACACTGAAATAGCTATGAGATCCTGAAATAAATACAGGTGGTGTGTGACAGGTACTGTCACACACACACTGCATTGTCAAAGTGCTGTACTGTGCCTTGCAAGTGCTGTTAGTGTCCGCGGACACAGAAAGCAGGAAGTCTGGATAGGAAGCAATGCAGGGGGTATGTGCCAGGTGCTGTCACACACACCCTGCACTATCAAAGTTCCGCACAGCACTTTGCAAGTGTTTTCAGTGTCTGTGGATCCATCCAATTCGGGATCCATGGATCCAATGCCCGGTGTGTGTGACATGTACGGCCATACCTCTCAACTCTACAGGTTTTCACAGAATGCCCAGATGCCTGCCTCACATACCTCTCAACCTCCTAGAGCAAGAAATCTGTACAAAGCCATAAATAATGGGGGGACAAAGGCCAAAAAATAGGAACACTTTTTAAATATTGCTCATACAAACTTGGAAAGTTGATAAAATAACAGGTTTTGCATTAGCACAGATTTTCTGAAGGGTATAAAGTCTGAAACTCAAATGCCTGTCATTATGTTATGACTCAATCCCAGAGTGATTTGCCAGTGCTTTGCTAGAAAACCACAGTCATATGAGAAATGGGCCAAAAATATGAGGCAATAATCTGGACATTTTGCAAAAATCTGTACAGTTGAAAGTATGCTTCCTCAGGTTTTTGGTGTGTTCTTCCAAATATCTGTCCCACCTGGCAAACAGCAGAGGATTAGAGCCATTAAATAATGATAAACATTTGAGTTAAAGACTCCACATCCTCGGTTAAAGTCATGCTAATGCCAAACCTATTATTCTATCAACATTCTAAGTTTATAAGAGCAATATTTAAAATCTGTCTCTATTTGTCCCCTTACAATTGCCCTTACTGTGACTTACAAGGAGTATTGATACATGTCATTAAAGTGATTTTATGAAATTCCTTTTTTTTCATTCTGAGGTATGTTTAAGTGTAGCTGAGTGGGTTTGTGCATTATGGCCCTCTGCTCAGCATTGCAAAAACATCACGTAGGATATAAATAAAAATATATAGCTAAAATCCAAACAATGAGATAGTGTAGTGTTTATAGTCCTGGCTTTGCATGCAGGCATGTATGGTTCGAGTACCAAGACAAGAAACTTTATTTTTACATGGGAAAGCATTGTTAAAATTATCTTTTTTTGTTTTAAATGATATAGTAATTGATACTTGTTAACCAGGGTAGTGTAGCTGGTTCAAAATGTAAGTGTGAGTGCATATAACATGTGAAATCACCCATGTATACACAAGTCTCCCATACACTATAGTTACTCCCCAAGGTAATGTAATGAAAGTACATAGAGGGGCATCATGTAAAGTAAATCATATACTCTGAATATGTCAGTAATGATAAATGAAATCATAATTCTGATTTTTTTTTAATGAAAAGTGACCAATGGTTAGCAGTGGTTAGCTCTGCTTAGCCGGTTTAAGCATTGCTTAGACATAAATACTAAGCAGCAGTCAGCTCAGCTAAGCGGATTTGGCACTGTTAAGCAATGCTCATCAATTACCCCTTTAAGGACTGTTTAACTCATCTTAGCAGATTTACGCACCACTTAGCTGAGCTTAGCATTTTCAAAATGGTCCAATGACAG